>NC_135230.1:6310915-6610915 GCF_052324685.1 Brachyhypopomus gauderio | reverse complement strand
ACAACTATAACACACTTGCACAGATTTTGACTTTCTGAGATTCTGATGTTAAGATTTTTGTCGAAAAGATGAAAACAATGTAGTTCGTAAACTGGGGTGAATTTATGATACAATTTGAAAGGTTTTACATTTTAGTTAGTAGAAAATGGTTTAATGTGCTTATGCTACAGACATACCTTAAACATTTAACCCCATGCAGGTCTAGCTTGCTACACGCCACTCTTGTAATAACATACCATTCATATAATCTTCAATGTTGTTACTGAAAAAGTTATGGTAGATACCGAATAACCTGATTTAAGATGGAAGAAGCCAAAGCTCCTTTTAACGCTTGTTGTTGTGTTTCCAGGTTTCAACACTGTACTGCTTGCCGTGTGAGATTGCTGTGTGTAAGGACTGTATCGTGGGTGAGCATGTAAACCACCCCACTGATGAACTGGTGAAAATCGTAAGCGAGCAGGTCACAGCTTTGACGGAAAGACTGGACGCAGCTAAGAACAGGTCTGTCTGCAGATCACGCACTTCAAATAATTGGATATGAAAGACACTACAAATTATTCTCAATAAGAACACATTTTAAATGAATTCAGATCTGTATGTTTATTGCACCAACATACATCTATTTTCTGCATATAAATGCATTAACATATCCTTAGTAAGCAACAAAGACAAAACATTTGCTTAATAAAAAAGTGCAAAAAGGAATTTGAACTCCTTCATATCAAAGAACTGTAACGCGTAGCGCGCTGCGGAGCGAGGAGGCGGACACAAACGCTGAGAAAAGCGAGATTTAATAAGGGGAATTCCATAGGCGAAGTCGTTTGTACATGCACGGATCAAAACGGGAGACCGTCCAAGTGGTCAACAGGACAGGCAGGAGTCGTAACAGGAGAGCCATTCACAACGGAGAAACACAACGGAGACGGAAAATTCCAGAACAGCGATGACAGAGATAATCCACAAAACCGAACAAACCACAAATAACCAACAACGGGCAAAACACAGAGATACAAGTGCACAGGACTAAACTAGACACAGCTGAACACAATGACGACACGGGCGTGACAGACAGAGAGAAACCAGGGCAACAGACACGCAGGACGGGATAACCGGGCAAGGAACAACACTGACACGAGGAACAGGGACACCGGAGTGACAGCTAGGAGAGGGGAGCGTAGCCCTACGTGACAAGAACAAAAAAAGTTTTTTTCTTTTAATTATTAAATTATTATTGATCTATTTGCGCCCGCAGGCCGCCAGTTGCCCATCCCTGCTTTACACCAATGTTTCTAATAACATTGTCAGGATGCAATGACAGCTTAATTCGTAATTATTTGACCAACTGACCAAATTAGTAATGAATATAATTAAATTAATTCAGTAATTCAGCAATTCAGTAATTAACTGACCAAAATGTGGCTCACATGAATGGAAATGTGGTTATTATTTTGGAGTTTGTGCCGTTGAAATGGTTTGATTGTCACAAGCAGGCTCCCTCAGATAAGGGAGGCCGCCCAGACGCTGAGGGAGATCCAACAGCGCTTGAGCGCTCAGAAGAGCACGATGGAGGAAGACATCCACTCGTCCTTCAGCGAGCTGCACAAGACGCTGGACACGCGCAAGAGCGTCCTGCTCATGGAGTTAGAGGTCACCTACGGACTCAAACAGAAGGTCTGTGCGTGTGTCCACAATCAAGACGGCAGACTTGTTGATTGTACTTGTTTTTTCATAGGTAAATTATGCTAGAACCTATAATGGAAAACATATAATATATGAGTGCCCGTGTGTTCACTACAGGTACTACAGAATCAGCTGGACACACTGCTGAAAGAAGAAGCAGCCATCAGCAGGAACAGCACCCTAACAGGAGAGGCCCTAGGGGGCACCAGTGAGGCCCTCATTCTCCAGACCCACAAAGACATTGGAGAGAGGCTGAGTGAGCTGGCCAGCCAGGGTCTTCCCCTCCAGCCTGAGGAGAATGACCAACTTGAGCTCATGATAGAGGTCGAGGGACTTCGCAAGTCCATCCACAACTTGGGGACCATAGTCACCACCAATGCTGTGGCCAGCCAGACCGAGGCTTCTGGAGACGGCTTGGAGCTGTGTGTTGTGGGCCAGCCGGCTTCCGTCATCATAACCACCCGAGACAAGTCCGGGGGCCTGTGCAAGTCGGGCAACGCTGTCATCTCAGCGGAAGTCTACACGCCAGACGGCAGCGTCGCAGACGGAGAGATTCTGGATCACAAGAACGGGACTTACGAGTTTCTTTACACCTTGCACAAGGAGGGAGACTTCAGCCTGGTCCTGAGGCTTTATGACCAGCACATAAAAGGAAGCCCCTTCAGATTAAAGGTGACCAGCTCCCCAGACGACTCCCCACCGACCACCTCAGGAGCCAATGCTGCCTCCACCGGCTCCAGCGATGGGGGAGCGAGGAGGCGCAGTGCCAAATCTCCCGGCAGCAGGAGTCGGCAGAAAGGGCTTCGGAGAGGAGGAAGCCTGTTCAGCACCCCTAAGAAGAAGGTGAATCCCATAGAGGATGACCTCATCTTTAGAATCGGTAAGTGCCACGAGGTTCGGCCTCCTTTTCCTTGTAACTGTGGGATACCATACAGTGCAAATTTATGCCTCGATGCAATTGCACTCACATTGAGAATCCAACACGTGATACAACCAATGAACAATCTGCATGTGCAGGCAAGAAAAAGTTACACGTATCTGTGATGGCAGGAACAAGAACCAAACCAAAGAACCAGAAACAAAACTTCATGTGCTATATTGCATCAGTACTGCTGTATTCGTCTATCCATCAATACTGCTATATATGTTTATCTATTAGAACAGTACAATACAAGACTGGACTCAGCCTTGTCTTGATCTTGACCAAAGATCTTTCCAAGTCTCTTCTTTGGTATCAATTGAGACATACTGCAGCTTAAAAAAATGGAATAGATAAAAATGACCTGCTAAAAGATTAAACTGAATGACTAACAGTACCATTACTCTCAGACATTGTTATGCATTGGTCCTTCAGTTTCTTTCGAGGTATGAGTAGATGTGATATTAATAGCAGTGAAACACCTAGTCGTACTGTTCATATATTCAGTGGATCTCTGAGGTTTGTCCCGACCTGGCCAGATAGCCAGATCAGAGGAATCACAAATGACAACTAAATCTGTACAATTAATCCCCTGAATCCAATATATACTTTTGTTTCAATGTGTTTTTTAACCCAATTCTCACATATATCAAAGGTAACGTTGTCAAATACCTAATAAATATTTAATTTACCTATTAAATATTTAATTTACAAGGCAGGCTCAAGTTGTAAGAGAATTGACATTTGAAGACAATTACTAACATTAAACACTTTCGAGGTGTCTATAGTCTAGTCGTTCATTATTATTTTATCATCTTTGATCTCATTGTCCCACAGGAACAAAAGGAAGAAATAAAGGGGAGTTTACCAACCTACAGGGTGTAGCAGCCTCTACGGAAAGCATCCTGATTGCAGACAGTAATAATCAGTGTGTGCAGGTGATTCAAACTTGCTTTCTTTTTCAAAACATTTAACATGTGGAAAATGCTGCACTTTGGCAATCAAACGTTTGGGGTATTAATTTTGCCCCAGAGGATGTCACACTCCATCCTAAGAGAGAAAGGCTTTAAGTCACTTCATCATCCATTTTACGTTTTTTTATTTTCAAAGGTATGAATTGTTCAACAGTCCTTCCATAGATTTCAGAGTAAGTCACTGTTCATTGATGTATTGTGTGTATAGAAACTCTGTCCCTCCCTTCGCATTTACCTTCGTTGCCTTCATATCATACCTGAAATGTGAATGCTCTGTATGTCTGACCACAACCCCTTCCTCACTGCCTCAACATGCACGAGTCTACAAGTCTTGAATTGTACAGTAGGTTTTGCTTAGTAGACTGTTACTGTGGCATTTGGAAATCAGAACTGAATAAAGGAAAAAAAAAACCTACATTTGGATGTACAGATCTTCTCCAACCAGGGAGAGTTTCTGAGCCGGTTTGGAGTACGTGGCCGATCGCCAGGGCAACTTCAGAGGCCCACAGGGGTCGCTGTGCATCCAAACGGTGACATCATCATTGCTGACTATGACAACAAATGGGTCAGCATCTTCACAAGTGATGGCAAATACAAGGTGTGTGAAATACAATAATTCTTGAATGTGCTACAAATCGTGCTAAATTATGATAGAAAGCAATTTACGTATTTGAAGTTAGTTTCAAACTCAGACCACTAGTACTGGATTATCATCACAATAAGGCATCGATCCAGGCTGCTTGTGTTTTTGATTACACACTAATTCCCAGAGTGGTATAACTTATTAAATATATCTCCATTATGCTGTGAAATTGCAGACATGGTAGTAATGTGAAATTAGTTAACAGCTGTCATTAACCTTCAAAAGCTGTTTGCATGACACCCTGTACCCAAAAGATACCCCACTGCCGTATGGATGTTTTGTCACATCTGAGCAGTGCACTTTCCCTGCATTATGGCCAGTTTTGTAGTACTGTTCTCTACTACCCCCCAGGCGAAGCTGGGATCTGGACGTCTAATGGGCCCCAAAGGCGTGTCTGTAGATCAGAACGGTCACGTTATTGTCGTGGACAACAAGGCCTGCATGGTGTTCATCTTCCAACCCAGTGGGAAACTCATAACAAAGTTTGGCAGCAGAGGCAATGGTGACACGCAGTTTGCAGGTAAACCGGGGAAGACAACCGGCATCACTGGTCAGCATGGCAAAATGTTAATGTGTATTAGAGTAGTCTGTGAATTTAACATCTCTGAGATTGTAAACATGGATGAGCTGTAATTACAGGCAAACCATTTACCAATTAACTCAATAAGAACAATGTCTTTCATTTTCCCAGGTCCCCACTTTGCAGCAGTGAACAATAATAACGAAATAATAGTAACAGACTTCCATAATCACTCAGTCAAGGTACCATTGCTGCATGTTTCAATGCTGACCTTAGTTTGACTTTACAAATGCTCAAGCTTCAAACACTATTGTAAGGTCATTAACCTGCAGCTGTCTTCACTGTATAACATTGAGTCACCTAATCCTATTCTATATAGTCCTAAATTGCCATCTGTCAATGATATGTGTTGTATGTATATTAATCTTTTATATGCATTTGTATCTCCTCTTGCTTTGGCGTCTGGTTTCCTGACTGGCCAACTTATCATCACAGGTGTTCAGTGCTGAAGGGGAGTTCCTGCTTAAATTTGGTTCCAATGGCGAGGGAAATGGCCAGTTCAACGCTCCCACAGGCGTAGCGGTGGACGTGAACGGGAACATCATCGTAGCTGACTGGGGAAACAGTCGCATACAGGTACGGAACCCACGGGGACGGCGACCAACCAAAGAGTGGCATCTTAGGGCACTTCTCAGCTTGCTAGTACAAATTACAGTACACAAATGCTGTTCTCAAAATCAATCCATGAAAGGAACACATGAGGGAACTCAAGTTTTGGTTTTAGAGGTTAAATCAAGTTAGACGAGTTAAATGAGAAACTACACAACCTGCAGGTTTCGAAGAACCGAGCTCATTCGTTTGGCTGTTTCGATACAACGATGACCAACGTAACTGTTTCACTGGACCCTCTCTGTCTCGCCAGGTGTTTGACGGTAGTGGCTCGTTCCTCTCGTACATCAACACGGCTGCGGATCCTCTTTACGGGCCACAAGGCCTCGCCCTGACCTCCGACGGCCATGTTGTGGTGGCCGACTCTGGGAACCATTGCTTCAAGGTGTATCGCTACCTTCAGTGATTTGGGAGTAACACCGCTGACACGCGCCAGTGTGCTTCATGGACACCGTAGCCATGCTGCATGGGTCTAGATCTTGCATTTGATTTGCAAATGTATCCATACTCTCCCCCTACCCCCCATGTTAACCGCTTCCTCCTTGCTGTAATGGGCTCATGTTGGCTTGGAAACGGTACACTTTGTTTTGTTTTTTTGCTACTATCAGAAATAAGAAGGCGGGCCATGTCTCATCGAGTAATTAGCCGCCTCGGGATGCCTCTGCCAAATACCAACTTCGTTGTGGTAGAGTTTTGTGCAGCCAAGCTTCGGGAAGCGTATGAAGAGCATTATGGTATATTTGGGAGTTTCGCATGTCCTGCTTTCACTGTCCTGCCCTGCTTTAAATGCACGATCAACATAAACCGTTGCCGACATAAGAAAATCTCGCAACTCCATTTGTCACTCTTTTATTTTATTATATTATTTATTTATTTATTTTTTACTTTAACACATGTACTCATTATATGCCCATACCATTGTAGGGTATCATTCTGTAGAGCAAACACATAGAAAAAGGTACAAGACAACTTGGAATAAAATCTCAAAGGTGCACTGACAGATTTTAAGAACTTACTTTCTTTACCTATAAAGTTCGTTTTTGGAGATTTGAGGTTTTCTTACAAAAGTGACAAAATACACCTGTCAGTGACTAACAGAACAAGTTCTAGTACTTTCCAAAGTATCAGCTCTTCAACGCATTCATCCCAAGCCCATTTCTTAGACATCTTATCCAAATACACTATATTGCCAAAAGTATTCTCTCACCCATCCAAATTATCAGAATCAGGTGTTCCAATCACTTCCAAGGCCACTGGTGCGTAAAATTAAGCACCTAGGCATGCACCTAGGTTTTTACAAACATCTGTGAACGAATGGGTCACTCTCAGCAAAGTGAATTCCAGCGTGGAACGGTGATAGGATGCCACCTCTGCAAAAATTCAGTTTTGAAATTTCCACATTACTAAATATTCCAGTCAACTCTTAGCTGCATTATAAGACAATGAAAGAAAATGGTAGGCCACGTAAACTGATGGGAGTGTGGAGTGGGGTCAGCAGATGCCGAAGCGCACAGTGTGAAGAGGTCACCAACTTTCTCTCAGTCAGTCACTACAAACATCCAAACTTCATGTGGCCTTCAGATTAGCTCAAGAACAGTGCACAGAGAGCTTCATGAGATGGGTTTCCATGGCCGAGCAGCTGCATTCAAGACATACATCACGAAGTGCAAAGCAAAGCGTCGGATGCAGTAGAGTAAAGCACGCTGCAACTAGACTCTAGAGCAGTGGAGGCGTGTTCTCTGGAGTGACGAATTGCACTTCTCCATCTGGCAATCTGATGGCCGACAATTCCATGCTCCCAACTTTGGGGGAACAGTTTGAAGCTGGCCCCTTCCTCATCCAACATGACTGTGCACCAGTGCACAAAGCAAGGTCCATAAAGACATGGGTGGCAGAGTCTGGTGTGGATGAACTTGACTGGCCTGCACAGAGTCCTGACCTCAACCCGACAGGACACCTTTGGGATGAATTAGAGAGGACACTGAGAACCAGGTCTTCTTGTCCAACATCATTTATGTGACCTCACAAATGTGCTTCTGTAAGAATGGTCAAAGATCCCCATGAACACACTCCTAAACCTTGTGGACAGCCTTCACAGAAGAGTTCTAGCTGCAAAGGGTGGACCAATGTTATATCGAACCCTATGGACTAGGATTGGGATTTTTTGGCAATATAGTGTATGTCCTGAATGACGTCCATCAATGGATTCATGCATTCAAACCACAGAAGGGTAATTGGTGCAGGTAATTAATTACCCACCTCTTCAAGGTCTGGTGCATTACACAGCGATTTCATTAGGGAAGCAGGTTCCTTATGAGAAATCCACCTTGCACCTACTAAATCAACACATAAAACATCTGATACATGCAAAAAAACAAAAACAAAAAAACACAAAAAAGGGAAAAATTTGTAGTACGTAAGACACAGAAATTAAATTTGTGTCATGTAAAAAAATGTTTTGGAGGTTTACCAGCCTACAAGCAGATCCACGCAACACATTACTGTCTCGCCTCCTTCTAGGACTATGCTAGCTCTTGAACAGCAAATGTTAGGCCTCTATTTTTATTTAAAATATTTAAAAGGGAAAAAAAATCTATATTTATGTATTTATTTTAAATAATGTTTCAAAGTAAAGTGGAAAAACGTGGTCAGTTTTCACTAAGTTGGTTTCCTGCAGTTTGTTAAGTATTTTCCTTGCTGGCCAGTTGATGATGTATTTAAGCTTTTCAATTTAATGTCAGGTTTGATAGTGCTTATCCGTTCTTTGTTGGACATTTTGATCAATATAGTAGGGACCTCAGAAGCATGTTTCACACAATTAAAATAGATTAGGGACAGCTCCATTCACTCATGATGCTTTTCAATAGCAATACGTATCAACATAAAAGGTTTCATACTGTTCATTTTAAGTTCTTGCTGTTAACTATTTCACATTACTTTCCAATTTTGTTCATGTTTTAACAGTTTACTCTTGTACTGATTATTTCATTTGTACTGATGAATCTTGTTTTAGATAAGAGTTCCCTTGAATATTAATGTTCTGTGCAAAAAAAAAAAAAACCCACACCATAACATTTGTAATATTTGTTTTATCAACACAAATCTCATTCCAAATCCCAAATAACTAATTTCCTTTCATCACCTGGCTAAGGTATGCTTGTTTACAGTTTAAAGCCAACAATATGCCTGCTTGGACTTCTAATGTTGAGATCACCTTATCACTAACTAATATCATGATGATGGTGAAAAACATTAAAAATATTGACTGCAGAAAACATTGTGGTTCTCTTTGAGTATAAAAAAATCAGAGCACAAAAATTTACTCAATCATTTGCCAAGTTTTTGGACATTTAAAAAAGGGATACAGTATGTTGCAATAACACTTACCATCTCTTTTTGATTGATATGTTTAGACTTCATCTACATAATCTTCCTAGCAGTCTATAATGGTGATAAGCACACAGTAAAACTGTTACTGGTTATTTTTTATTATCAATGTTTGAAGTGAAAATCACAATGGGCTTCACTTACAGTACTGGGCAGTCAGTGAAGACCTGAAAACGAAGAGAAACTGGGGAACAAAATCTGCACCAAACACTTACACACAGTGAACTTTCCAATACTGTGCACCTTTTACAATACTGGCACACAAACAGGAAATAAAAGTCTCAAAATTATTGTTTAGAAGATCACTGGTCTAATACGTTAGAAAATAAATTAACAATTATAACTTAAAGTGCAAATTCAGATAATGGTTGCCATGAATTCCTGGTGTATTCAGAACTTTTTTCCATTAAATTTTTCATTTCACCTCAGAGACAAAAAAAAAAAGGAGCTACGACATCCAACCAATGCAGTCTGCAAATGTGCAAATTAAATCAGCCTTGTGACAACTCCGTGAGCTGTTCTACAATTCAAGGCTTCCTAACATACACAGTGTATTTTTGGGTAACAACTTCAGGCAGTCCACTATGGCGGAACCCATACTTAACATGAGAATAGGAAGTTCAAAGATCAGAATCATGAAAATTGTCTGTGCTCCCAAACTGAGCTGGACTTTGCACCATGCTAAAAAGTTCACTCTGGCTGCTGTCAGTCTATAACGAGCAGAAGACAAGACAGCAAACTCCCAACAAATACTACATTAATTCCCATGATGATAATGGAAAGGGTAGAATACCAGGACGCTGAGAAGTTTCTCAAAGATTAATGTCAAAATAGGAAAGAACCCCTACTTGAAATGATGCAGTAACACAACCTGAACAGAACGGCCTATGGGAAAACATGAAGGTCCATACGACCTCATTATCATCAACCGAAACAATACGTTACATGAAGACAGTGGTTCTCATCAACAATCAAGCACGCTATCAGGTACTGAGTCTCAGTGTCACAGAGGAAAAGCACCTTTGGCATTCAACAACAGTGAACAGCTTTAATGTGCAAGACATGTGTGTTTATATTTGTGTAATATGTCATTGAAACTTAAGAATGCTGACAATGGCTGTGGCACCCAAGCTGTCCATCACATAAATTAAAATGTACAAAAGCCACTGCCTATTCTATTCAATCAAGTCCATTCTAAGGTCATAATGTACAAATACTTCAACTGTAAATACATGCAATTTTTCAAAGATGCCTTCACGTTGCAACTTTACTCCAGGCCGAGTGAGAAATTGATTCCGTGCACCACGCCAATTATAATTGGTTGCCAAGCAACCAGGTACCTCAGCCAATCCAAAAGCTGTCCATATAAAACATGCGTTCTCTCCCAGCTGGTGTTCAAATTTAAGGAAACTTCCAGTGATTGACGACAATGCTAACAAACACCACAGTACTTAGAACAACATCCTCACACTGCAGACAGTAAGTGTAGAAAGTTACTGATTAGTTACAGAAACAAGAATCAACAGCATATGGGGATCTCAAAGACTTTCATCAGCACATGCAGACACTACCACGTTTAAAGGATACGGGTTGTTCATCATCTTTTTGAGGTCGACTTTCTCGTTGCAGTATGGACAGGTCTGCTTCTTTCCCACAATGCACCAGCCACGAATACAGAATTCATGAAATCTGTTCGGTGACAGGAACAAGTGGTTCAGAGGGTGATCGTCATGATTCTGCTTAGTGCAGTATCAAGAGTTCCACTGAAATCTGAACCACTGATGGAAATTCATCTGTTCAACAGCAGTTCATGTTATTAACCATCATCGGTTTTTTTTAGCTGGTCATGCCTTGGTCATGAAAAATGGACCAATTCATCTGAACCAATTCATCTGATGATGTCTTTCTGTGAGTATAATACACATATGAATGAATGAAACTCATATAAACTTGTATAGAGACTTTCAACATAACCAAGGGCACATTACAATTAACACAGTTACAACCTTTTACATCCAATCACAAACTGGTGAGAACCATCAGCCAGTACTCAGTAGAAGTGGCGTGCGCTTCATGGGAATCGGGTGCAGGAAGGGGAGAGAGGACAACACCCAGGACTGGGCATTGATACACACTCAGACAACCATTTAGACATATGGAGACACACATGTGTGACATTCTCACACATACACACGGAGAATTTTGCAGGGACAGCCAGTTTATCTAGCCTCCAATGTTTTTGGACTGTGGGTGGAAACCAGAGACCCCAGAGGAGAACATGGAAACTCCACTTAGGTAGGGACTTGAACCCAAGAATCTAGTGCTGAGAGACAAGTGTGCTAACCACCAATCAGAATAGGGGATATCAGAACAGGGTGTTTGGAGACCCGCTGCCCTCAAGCAGTAAGGGCCAATTGCGTACATGTGATTGCAGGAGAGCTGGTAGGTGTCTTCGATGATGCCCTCTTCATCTACTTCGACAAACGTCTTCTGTCCGCACACAGCACAAATGTCATGACAGAGGTTTCGAGATGGCATACCACCCATGTTGTAATACTGCAACGTATAGATAGACAGGAAAAACAGAAAAGGACATGATGCATACATAAGAGCATAAATGCACAAAAAGGTGGTAAAGTTATTACCAGCTGATATACACTACCGTTCAAAAGTTTGGGGTCACTTAGAAATGTTCTTATTTTTGAAAGAAAAGCAGTTTTTTTTTCAATTTAGCTAACAATAAATGCATCAAAAATACACTCTATACATTATCAATGTGGTAAATGACTATTCTAGCTGTAAACATCTGGTTTTTAATGCAATATCTACATAGATGTATGGAGACCCATTTCCAACAACCATCACTCCAGTGTTCTAATGGTACATTGTGTCTGCTAACTGTGTAAGGAGGCTATTGGATATTTATAAAACCCTTGAGCAAGTAGGTTAGCACAGCTGAAAACAGTTTTGCTGATTAGAGAAGCTATAAAACTGAAAAAAAAACTTTCTTTAAGCTAGTTGAGAATCTGGAGCATTACAATTGTTGGTTCGATTAAACTCACAAAATGGCCAAAAAAAGACAACTTTCAATTGAAACTCGACAGTCTATTCTTGTTCTGAGAAATGAAGGCTATTCTATGCAAGACATTGCCAAGAAACTGAAGATTTCCTACAACGGTGTGTACTACTCCCTTCAGAGGATAGCACAGACAGGTTCTAACCAGAGTAGAAGGAGAAGTGGAAGGCCCCGCTGCACAACTGAGCAAGAAGACAAGTACATTAAGAGTCAAGTTTGAGAAATCGACGCCTCACAGGTCCTCAACTAGCAGCTTCATTAAATAGTACACGCAAAACGCCAGTGTCAACATCCACAGGTGTTTGGATCACACAGACAAACATTTGTGAGACGCAGAACAACTGAAAAGATGCTGAATGAGTGCCTGACACCATCTGTCAAACATGGTGGAGGTAATGTGATGGTCTGGGGTTGCTTTGGTGCTGGTAAAGTGGGAGATTTGTACAAGGTAAAAAGGATTTTGAATAAGGAAGGCTATCACTCTATTTTGCAACACCATGCCATACCCTGTGGACAGCGCTTGATTGGAGACAATTTCATCCTGCAACAGGACAATGACCCAAATCACACCTCCAAATTATGCACAAACTATTTAGAGAAGAAGCAGGCAGCTGGTGTTTTATCGGTAATGAAGTGGCCAGCGCAGTCACCAGATCTCAACCCCATTGAGCTGTTGTGGGAGCAGCTTGACCGTATGGTACGAAAAAAGTGCCCATCAACCCAATCAAACTTGTGGGAGCGGCTTCTGGAAGCATGGGGTGAAATTTCTCTAGATTACCTCAGCAAATTAACAGCTAGAATGCCAAAGGTCTGCAATGCTGTAATTGCTGCTAAGGGAGCATTCTTTGACGAAAGCAAAGTTTAAAGTAGAAAATTATTTCAAATAAAAAAAAAAAAACATTATTTCTACCATGTCAATGTCTGGACTATATTTCTATTCATTTTGCAAATCATTTGATAAATAAAAGTATGAGATTTCAGGGAAAACACAAACTAGGTGACCCCAAACTTTTGAACAGTAGTGTACATCTTGCCTAGCTAACCATGCAGTTTTTTTTAGTAGTTTACTCACTATACCAGATTTATGAATAATTGCATCAGAAATGTTCTATACCCCAATAGTGGATGCCATGTAGTCTGAACAGATTTCAGCAAAGTCTCGTCCCATCACTCCGTAGTACAGCCCATAGAAGAGCATAATCACGCCTACATCCATGGAGTCCTCTGCTTTGATCCTGCAAAGATCGACAAGCTGTTTACCTAGAGCGCACGTCCAGAGCACCAGTTTGAATGAGTCTTGAACATAAACGAAGAATTACGCACAAAAATGTTGTTTAATACAGAAGGTTCTCATACCTAAAGAAAACGTTGAATCCAAACATGGTAAACATGATGGCGAGGTAACCGAACACACCTATGGCATAGCTTAGCTTGTAAATGAGGAGAAACCACTTATATACCATCCTGCAAAATAACAAAAAAGAGCACACGTTCCCAGAGATTGAGAGATTTAAAAATATTTAAACACAACTGCAATTGTTGTGAACACACCATTATTGCTGTTCACGTTACCTGGGTGTTCTTCCAGAGAGAGGTTTCCGGGTGGCGCGGAATATGACATAGCTGGTGATGACGGAGAACATGCCCCATGTTGACAAAAAACGCCACCAGTAAAGCTTTATGGTGAAGTACAGAGGCACCACCCACATCTGTAGTAGTGTCACTAACTGAGAGACGGCAACACACAGGCACGCATTAACCACTGTTACACTGGAGGACATGTAACAACAGGTAGCTTAAAAAACAGCTAAAAGTCTGGATGATGACATCTATTCAAATATATTAAAACTCGTCTATGAATGATAACTTCAGCAGTTTATGTTAATAGCATGTTCATAACCTGAGTAATGAATGAAACAGAGCACTGCATCCTATTTAATATCCTATTTTATATATATATACATATACTACAAAAAAAAGATCACATCAAAATGTCAGCTGAAAATAAGCTAGCAAATTACAATCATTTGAGATGTGCATTTTGGTCAAGTGCTGTAAAACTGCACACACTGTAAAATGCAAATCTCCAAGGGAATGTCATCAGCGTGCAGAAGTTAGCTTGCTCTCTGACGCTGCTGCAGTCGCCCCTGGGGGAGCGCCAGGAACTCACGTTGTAGGACCTGCAGTGTCTCTGCTTCCACTGGACAAGCACGATCTGAGCGACTACCAGCGTGGCGATGAGGATGAGGACCATCTCAGCGTGCATGGCCTCGTGGCCTCTGTGCTTGACGTGCAGTTTCTCATGCTGCACCCTGGAGAAGGGACAAACATGCACAGAGGGCAGGTAAACAAACACACACACATACACACACACACACACACACACACTTAAAGCCTACAGAAATGATAGCAGGTTGAATGTCAAAAGCAGAGGTTAACTGAGAACGTATACTATCATAATGTGCATGAAAGCATGCATATGCAAGAACACATGTAGTTCATCTCCGAGACAGACACAAGTGGGTCAAGGCCAAAAGAAATACCACGCTCATTAGTCAGCAGTTCCGATTTCAGTAGCAAGTCACACACTACAAGAAAAGCTGAGGGCAAAAGAAATCATACCCAAAAATAAAAATATACTCACTTAAAGTTATCCCTGTATGACATCTTCACGGGATCTTCCTGCATAGAAAATAAGTGAAGAACCCTTGATAACGTTATGCTTCCTGGCGACCTGCAAGTTTTACTATACTATACTATATTATTATAGCTAATAACATGAACCAGTCAGTCATGTCATCGCATCACATCAGTGAGATTAAATCACCTCAATCCAGCTAACCCACCTAATAAGCCAAGGAACTAAGCTGATAGTCAGGTTAGTTCACACTGCTCAGTTTAATCAGTCGTTTTGGAAGCCGCACCACAAAAAAGCAGTAGCACATTATCATTATCAGTAATATAATGAAATATTTAAGACGCAAATTAATGTCACAACACAGTTTCATGTTTACAAACTGCAAATAAAAGCATGCTTACGTTTATCGCCACGTATGCAGATAAACTAACAGCTGCGCTAGCTAGCTGGGTTAGCCGCTTTAAACACGCCACCCGTGTCGGTGCTTGCTGTGAACAGTCGCTTGCTAACGTGCATTATGCCTCGAAATGAGATGACAGCCCTACTGAATGAGGTAATTTGCTTTTTTTGTTGTTGTTCGTGGAGTTTGGGCTACCTGAGACTGCAGCTCTGCCATAGCTGACTACCTAGCTAGCTAGTTAGCTAGCTACGAGAATGAGACTTTGCCATAGGCTGCCGTAGGGACGCGGCCGTGTCGCTGATCTGTAACGAGTCGTTGCGGAAGTGCCGGGCTGGGCTATGATATAGAGATCTGCAGTCCGTCTTCCGCCTGTATTTATAACGTTTACGCGTCAGCGAAATTTTAAGAACGCGTCAGTTTGTACGCTCAAAGTACGTTTCCCCACCTGCCCTATAATTTAGATAAAAAACTGTTTAGGCTTACTATACAAATGGTCTCCAAAAAATGTTCAGTTAAAAACAGATGTCCGAACAAATGTACATTGGGTTTATAGCTATTGTAAGTAATGCTGCTTGTAGATGAAATACATGTGAACTAGGATGTATAGTACATCTGAAACTGGTGTGCTGAATTCAACAAGTAACTGATATGTTATTGAGCTAAAGTAACATGTATTCGGAAACTTGCATTCATAAATCGTTCCAATTCTCACCCGCATTACTGATAAGTGACATCAAGGTATACATTTACAAAATTACACCCTGTAGTTTATATTAAACAATTATAATATTATGTTTCTGCTTTATTTATTACACATTCATATTAATGCTAAAGTATCAGAAGCAAACACAGAGGCTTACTGCTTACTAGTTTAACATGCATGAAACCTGATTGGTAATTTAGATTTCTGCTGTGAAGTGCTGTTCTAGACATGTAAAAACTAAATCACCCTGGCTAATTGGTTGTTAGGACACCCTTGCTCAAAGGTGATTCACAACTGAAAAACATTATACTAATAACTGAGCATAAAAGGGAGCACAACATTCTAGGTTAGTTTAGTATCTGAAGCATCAGCAGTTGTTGGCTTGCTTACAGTCTCAGAATGGCCAGAAATAAACAACTTTCTTTTGAGAACTGTCAGTCCATTGTTGTGTTAAGGAAGGAAGGCTACTCAATGCAAGATATTGCTAAGAAACTGAAATTATCTTACCTGCTGTTAACTACTTCCTTTGAAAAGTGACACAAACTGGCTCTAACAAGGGCAGAAAAAGGAGTGTGAGGTCCCGATGCACAACTGTGCGAGAAGACAAATATCTTAGAGTGTGCAGTGTGAGAGACAGACGTCTCACAGGCTGTCAACTAACAGCTGCACTGAATGGAACCTGTCAAACACCAGCGTCAGCATCAACGGTCAAGAGCTGACTTCAGGATGCTGGACTTGGCAGAATTGGCAAGACAAAGCCATACCTCACATTGTCCAATAAAAGAAGAGTGATGGGCCAAAGAGAAAAGACATTGGACTGAAAGTGTTGTGGACAGATGAGTGCAAGTTTCAGGTCTTTGGTAGGAACATTTGTGAGGCACAGGACCAATGAAAAGATGCATGACCAATGCTTAATGGCATCTGTCAAGCATGGTGGAGGTAGCGTGATGGTCTTGGGATGTTTTGGAGGTGGTAAGATAAGAGACTTGTACAGAGTGTAAGGGATCTTTAAAAAACGATGGCTACCACAAGATTTTGCAATGCCATGCCATACCCTGTGGACAGCGCTTGACTGGGGCTGATTTCATCCTGCAACAGGATTATGACCCCAAGCACACCTCCAAATCGTGTCAGCAATATTTAAGAAATATGGAGTCAGTCGGGATTCTGAGTGTAATGGAGTGGCCAGCATAGACTCTGGATCTGAAGCCTATTGAGCTGTTGTGAGAGCAGCTTGACCGTATCGTATGGAGGAAGACTGCATCAGGCCAATCCATGTTGTGGGAAATGCTACAGGACGCATGGGGTCAAATCACATCAGATTACCTCAAAAAGTTGACAGCTAGACTTCTGCCAGGCCGTAATTGCTACAAAAGGTGGCTTATTTGATGGAGGCAAAATTTGAAGTACACAGTCATTATTTTCATTAAAATCAATATTTCTTACTCTGACAATGTCTGCATGAAAATGTATGCAATTTATGCATAAACGCATAAATGTTTAGAACAAATCTGCCCTCTATTGGTCATTTTGGAGAATAACACAACAGTTCTGGGGGACCAGAGTACTAATCAGTTCATCTCTGGCTCAGCTTATGAAGGGCTTAATAAACACCTAATGAGTTGGAATCAAAGTGTGACGCAAGTTTCCAGGGAAGGGAATTAAGAGCCACTCATTTAGCAAACTGCTGTAGTAGAGTAGAAGGTTGCATCCGTGAGTGATTATAAGGGAAGAATAAACAAACGGTGATTCATCTTTAAGAATAAAAATATATAACACATTCAGTGACATGCCGAAGCATAATCCTATCACCATGAGAATCAGAAGGAATGTGCCATTCAAAGCTATATTTTCTTTAGATGTAGAGAGCCATAAATGAATATTTGTGTGCATAAAACTTTAGGACATATGTAGCAGGATGGAGGCAGATCATCAAAAGCAGATTGTCTCCTTCAGTAAGAAAAAGAAAATGTTCTGTACACATCAATTTTAAAAGAAATAATGTTAAGCATGACATGAAAAAAATGCAACTGACTGTAAAAATTGGGACTGTGGTTAATTAAAAGTTACCAATATATAATAAAAAGGATATATGTAGTTAAAAATCAAATTGAGTCTAATTCAACAAATGTAATGTGTTTATTATTTGTATTTTATACAATTTTGCTTTAATAAAATTAACTGTGACATACTGAGTAGAAAATTGATAGATTTTACTCATTAGGCGGTTGTTGTTTCAATTAGCTTACACTTCCGTAAGCTACACTTACACTGCTGTCCTCCTAATTTTTGTCCTCCAGCTAAAAACGGTTAGACCTTTTTAAAATATAACATTAATTAATGTTATAGCTCTGCTGTAAGTCAAAGAATTTCACTTCATAGTGATTGCTTTGTAGTTTTTTTATAGCTTAGAATCCTCTGATAGGTACAAGATGGAAGTCTTTGCTAGCTCCAACAAACTATTTAGTTTTCTTTAGCTGCTAACACCAGCTGGCTAAAGTTGAGCAGAGTTTTTGATAGATTCATATAAGCGGTATTGTAGCACTAGCAGACTATGAGAGCCATATAATGTACAGCTATCATTATTATCTGTTTATACTTGTTACATTGGGAGGAGGCAGGCACGACGAGCAGGTATAGGAACATTAAACGTTTATTGTGAATTGGCTCGGATTGCGCAAGCACTCTCACAAACACACTCACATGACACGAGCTTCAGACAAAGACGAGCCCGAGACATAATGAGCGAATGCACATTAAATAGGTGAATAACACATGCCCTCGTGATCACGAGACAAGGCACAGGTGAGATTAACGAACACGCTCACTAACGACCCACACCCACGGAACTACAAACATGGGCTGTGTTCGAAATAGCCTACTACATACTACTGGCATACTGATTGGGCCCCAAATCAGTATCCAGTATGCAGTATGCGAATAAAAAGAATGTTTCCAGTATGCGAAACATCCCCGGATGACATACTCCATCCATCCATTATCTGAACCGCTTAATCCCGCTAGTCGGGGTCACGGGGGGCTGGAGCCAATCCCAACATCTCTGGGCGAAGGCAGGGTACACCATGGGCAGGTCGCCAGTCCACCGCATGGCCAACACACACGCACTCACACCTACGGGCAATTTAGCATGATCAATCAACCTAACACGCATGTCTTTGGACTGTGGGAGGAAACCGGAGTACCCGGAGGAAACCCACGCAGGCACAGGGAGAACATGCAAACTCCACACAGAGCAGCCCAGACCGAGAATCGAACCCAGACCGCCTTGCTGTGAGGCGACAGTGCTAACCACCACACCACCGTGCCGCCCCGGATGACATACTACTTCCGCAAAATATTCCAGTACGCGAACAGAGCTATCTTCGTGGTGTACTGCATCCCATCATGCAACGCTACGTTCACGTGACCCGTAGTATGCTTTGCTTTTGTCGCATACTGGAAACTGTACTGCATACTACTACAAGGACCAGTATGCAGTATCCAGTATATACTGAGTGCAGTATGCAGTATCCAGTATGTAGTAGGCTATTTCGAACACAGCCATGGACATAACGGCACGCAGACAACGTAACGACACGTCCACAAGGAGGGGTCCGGAGCTGTCACCATGACAATACTAAGATTATGTATTACATTTTATTATATTATAAATAAGATTAATAGTTACTAGGCTTTTTTCCTTATTACCTTAGGATTTGGACTATGGGATGGCAGTGTAAGGGCCGTTGAAGATTACAAGAAGAACGGAACACTTCTAACTACCTCAAAGGTCAAGGCAGAACGTAAACTAACGTAAATTAAATTAACCCTGAACCCTGAATAATTATTGAGGGGGCGGAACACTTCCCCGAAAGGGTTACTATGGCTGGCAACAAAGCATAAAATACAAGATGGCCAATTATCACACCAAAATTCGAGGCTTTGGTGTTTCTGAGGTGATATGCAATGCAGTAAAGCACAAGAGGCTTGCTGATCGGAAGTCTGCAAAGAATGTAAAAAAGCCCAGAAACGCAGAACAGCCCTTACCCAGCAGGAGAGGATGAAGAAAGTCAAGAAATGGAAAGGATTGAGTTGCTCACTGAATTAAAGAAAAGGTAAAATGACACTGTTAAAAGAAAAAAAAAATGGCCAAAACATTTGCGCACTGAAGACACGAAATCATCAACCAGACACCCAGCATAGAAGACATTAAAGCCAGATGGCCTGCTCTGTTTAAGGCATCTCATGTGAGTTTCAGTGTTGCTTAGACTTGCATGTTGTTGAAATATATTCATAGTCCATGTATAACGACCGCAGTAAAAAACATTCTAAAAACAATATTTATAATTGTACTATTTAAGGTTCTAATTCTGTTGTTTGTCTTTCAGCTCCAGGATGACCTTGAATCAAAGTTCATGTCCAAGCTGGATGAATATACTTCAAAGCTTCTGGCACTCTTCCATTCCAAGGGTGGAGCCCTAGGGTTGAGGTTATCCTACACAAGGTATCCTTCAATTACTTCTGTTTGTTAATAACTAACTTAAACTGGAGGAATATAATTTGCAAATTGATTAATTCTTCCGCATGAAATTAAATAGTTTATACAAAACTTAGTTGTCGAATGGTTAATGTGGAGCATCTGGTAAGTATTTTATTTTGAGTATGTTAAAAAATATTTTGAAGCTGTGTTTGGGTAATCTGTGTATGCATATGCCTTCTGTGTCAGGGACACCAGCCAAATGGGTATGCATGTAGGTCCTTTGAGGTTGAAGCTGCTACAGTGATAGAAAGTTTTTATTTTTGCCTTTGCAAAACTATTATGGATCATAAACCACATAAAGGATCCTTGATAGACGTTTGATTAACATGCTGCAATTTTCTTTACATTTTTACTGTAAAATAACAGCATATGATAATGAAGAATAAGGATTGTTATCATTTCAGGCTCCCAGCCATCCTTGCATTAACATGACCAGAAAAGTTGTCATTCTGTGCTTGATGGTGTACCTCGCGGAATCGACAGATCAGCTCCTAAAAGAGTATGAGGTAAGTTGATATACATGTAAAAAGGGAAAATTGTCATATCTCTCTTTTCTTATCTCACCTTGTATGTCTTTGGAAGATCAACATCAATCAGCCAATCAGTGTGGATCAGACAGCCATGCTGCTGGAGTTGTTAAAGACTGTCCACAATGTTAGACACTCCTACTTATGCTGCTTCTCCACCATGTAGCTGTAAAGTTAGAGATGATAGCTCATCTGCCGCTACGCAGCCTGTGTTTGTTTGGTCCTTCAGTGCCCACAGGATGCTGCTGGCGGTATAGTTTTGGTTGAGTGACCATGTGATACTGAGGTGTCCAGCACACACCACCACCATCACATCGCTGCAGTGCTGATAATGATCCACCACCCACAAAACACCTCCTTATTTCTAGTCATTCCATTTCAAAGCTAATGTGTTTTCTTTCTGTGTGTAATTGTTTTCCTGTGTTTTT
Source organism: Brachyhypopomus gauderio (assembly GCF_052324685.1). NCBI lineage: Eukaryota > Metazoa > Chordata > Actinopteri > Gymnotiformes > Hypopomidae > Brachyhypopomus > Brachyhypopomus gauderio. The sequence continues at coordinate 6,589,811 of NC_135230.1, read as the reverse complement.
AAATGAATTGACCAACTGGCAGACTTAAGCAAACCCATAAAATGCATTACTAACAATGGCAGCTATGACTGAGCCTTTTAAGTTAAATTATTTTGTAAATTATTTTTGAACTATTCAGTTCTAAATTTGGAATTGACATACTTGCCATTATTAAGAATGATAAAAATCTCCAAACTCAGCAATGACCAACTTTATGCCCAGAGATGTTCAGAAATGTTCATTTAGGACCTTCTGCTTTGGCTGTTTCAGGATGCTGATGGAGATTTACATTTACATTTACATTTACGGCATTTAGCAGACGCTCTTATCCAGAGCGACTTACAAAAGATGAGACAGTGTGTCACAGGACCTTGCAGTACAAAAGTTGAAAATCTACAAAATCAAGACGGAAACATCCAAGGGTACTGCAGACTTTGGTTTTGTGGTAGAAGGTGTGAAAGTTCTGACTGATCTGGTTAACCTTGCAAGGGCTTGCTCCATGCTTGTTGCATTTGCATATGCAGTGGATCTTGCTTATCCCAAGGAGCTCAGGTACACATTCAAAGTCTTTCAAAAACTCCTACTTGAACTGGACTGTTTAAAGCTCTCTCCAAAAGTGAATAGGCTCAAGAATGTTTAATTAATTAATTAATCACATGTTCCTTGCAATCTAAATAACCATACTAATGAGGCTACATGTCTTTGATTTTATATTGGCACAGATAAATGTTCATATGCGTTGTGATAGCATTGTGGAAATTAATCTTAGTTAGGAAATTAATTGCTTAGTTAATCTCAGATGTTTTGTGCAGTCCAAATAATCATACACATTTGTGGGAAGAGCCTTTGTTTTTTATTTAATTTTGGTACTCACAGCTGTACATTGTGAAGAATCCAATTTTAGCAAGGCAAAAAAGAAGAAAGATAAATGGTCTGATATTTAGTTGTCTTTGTGACGTCGGGTGCAGTGCGAAGGATGAGACACAAATCCCGGCTTGGTCACAGACGTCACATTTATTGCGACACAAAATAGCGCAGTATGCGCACGTTTAAAGACGTAACGTAGACAACGTTCACAGAGAACATTCAGACTCAGACAACGACGAGCACAGGACACTGTGCGAGCGCACATTAAATAGACAAACCACATTAGCCCCGCGTGATTACGAGACGATGCACAGGTGAGACAGATATTCACAAGACATAACCGCACCCACAGACATCCACAGACGCAGACGAGTACACGTGGGCCACGTAAACACACGCCCAAAAGGGAGGGGCCGGGGTCCTCACCGTGACAGTCTTTTACTGGCATGGCTCTGCAGATTTCAATCAGTGATTGTAATATGAGTTTTCATATTTGTAAGAAATAAAAATGCATTGAACTTTCAAAATATTGTTTTTTTTTACTCCAACAGGATCAGAACTTGCAAACATAGAAACAATAAAATATATATATATATATATATATATATATATATATATATATATATATATATATATATACATGCTTGTCGTTAGCGCTAGCATGTTATTAGTACGAGTTTGTCGCTAGCATTAAGTTTAATTAGGTTAGCATTAAGACAGATGAAAGTCGATTGTGTAATGATGCACATTACCTCAGACGACAAAGATGCAAAATGTGCTTGCTGTGAAAACGCGGTTTCCATTGAGTCATATGCGGCTTCATGCAACTTTAGTAATTGCTTTGAGTAGATTCAAAGAAATAAAGCAAACAAAATAAGTTGTGTCTATAAGAAATAAATATATTATTGTGAGAAGTTCATTCATTTGAGTTAAAGAAACACTATGCATTCATATTTGGAAATAAAACATAATTGCTGTGTCATATTAGCATATTCTCTTTATGTAAAACCAACAGCACCTCAAAACCCTTTTTTTGAGTATAAAGGATCCTGCAGCAAGAAGTGAAAATCTCTACTAAACAATTTCTTTCACTAACTTTTGCTGAGGAATGCTAAAGTCACGAGCACATGAAGCACCACTACCCATAAAATTGAGGAACTAATCTTATCTGGACTTTCCACAGCTGCAACCCCAACAGCCTCTTCCCCTCTGACCTCCATCAATACTCATCTCCAAGAAGGCAAAATTTTAGATTCTTAGAACTTTTATCCCAAAACAGACACTGGATAATAATATAGCCTAAAGTAAGTCTAGAGACACCAAACTTGCCATCATTCAAGCCAGTGGAAGGACTCCTATCATCAATGGAGGAGTTAAGGCTCTCTGGTCTTATTCAAGTGATGTTTCCCTACCAGCATATGATTAAGAACTCTGGACTGAAGTTGACACCTAGGTTAAGTCCTGTGTCTATACCATTTGAACATTAAGTGATCTGTAGTTCATATAAATGCACCACTTAGGACCCCGCATATGTTCGTCATTAATGGGTCCAGCCCAAGCACCATTCGGTATATAATAATTTATATCTCCCATGCATTGTTGTGGATCATATGTTCATATGCATGTGCTGTGTTCGTTTAGATTTATACTTGATCATATATTAATGTGTGTGTTGTGTGTATTCAGATGTAGGCATAACCTTATTATCAATGTGTGATATGTTGTCTTAAGATCTAGGCATATTCAGGTATTAAGTGTGCTGTGTTATTTCAAATGTATACATATCCATGTACTTCAGTGTATTACTTCAAGATTCATATCTGTCTATGCATTAGGTTCCATGTATCATCTAATGGCGCATTTCCATACGGGCCTGCTTGGCGCGGTACGGATCGATTCGCGATGGTTTGTGAGTGTTTCCATTAGTACCAGGTACCAGTTTGCCGGTACCTTCAGGTACTTTTTTCGTACCTACTCGCTCAAGGTTCTAACTGTTCCAAAGCGGTACAGTTCTGTGACGTGGAGGAACAGCATGACACTGATTGGCCAGGGAGTGTCGTCACAGGTTGCGTCACATGATGCGTCACAGGAGAGCGACTCCTCCGCTCCTTTTCTTGTGTCGTGCGTCTCGCAATCTGCAACCTTCCCTTGCTCTCTTCATTTGCACGTTTCCGGAAAAAAAGCCATAATTCGAGCACAGGGTACACGAGTCCTTCCATCGCCATCTCGTCCATTGTTGTACGGTGTTGTGGTCGCATACAAATGATGTCACGACACTACAACCCGCGCGCCAACAGCGACTCCACCCACATTGTGGTGGTCCATCATTGTAATGGAAATACAACGCGACTGTACCGCTCCGTTGCAAATCGATCCGTATCGAACCGTACCGCGCCAAGCAGGCCCGTGTGAAAATGCGCCATAAAAGTAGGGGAGACAAATCACCTTGCTAATACAGCTAGCTAAACAATGGCTGACAGGGGTGGTGTGGGGTGGGTTGTAACAAGTTTAAAAAGTGTTACAACCATCACCTTACATACAACTAAGAAAACGTTCTTGAGTTTTAATAACTTTACAGAATGGCTAGGCAGTGGAAAAGAAAAACTGACAGAGGTGTGACTATTTTTTTTAAAAAAGCATGTGATGAGGTCACAAAGAAGGGCAAGTCAGCCAGATCAGTTGTGAAGGCACATGGTATCTGCCATGTAACACACACACACACACACATTGACATTATTTATTATCTGACCTACATGTTCTACCTACAGGTACATTGTATTAGAGTGTTCATTCAGCATATATATTGTTAAATAAGTTTGTTCTAGGACACTAATTTACACACACACACACACACATTCCCCCCCGCTCAACAACTTACGTTTGCCACCCCCGCCGCCCCGGACCTCAGGTCACAGCTATCTGCCAAAATTGGACCGCGGAAAAATATAGTTGAATACCCCTGCTTTACACCGTCCATTTACTCTTGGATGCGTGTCCTAAAACATGGTGGCCACCACCCAGCATGCAATACGTTGTGACGTAGATTCCCATATTCTATTACGTTTCACTATTTTTGTGAAGCCAACACTTGAGCAAACGTATAAAGCATCAATATAATTAATCTCTTTCAGTAAAGGTGTGGTTTCATATGAAATACGAAATCAAATATACGAAATATGAAATCATTAGGATGAGAGCCGACATTGTTTGATATGAGATATGAGATATGTGGATAAAATGCTATAATTAAGTATGTTTAGAGACAAATTTATGAAAACTTAAACAGAAAAAAGGTTTCTTTCTATATTATTATTTCCCTTAGCCAATTCCCCAAGAACCGAGGAGATCACAAGGAGCCAACAGGAATTATAGTGAAAGACCTGCAACCTCTATCCATTGTACAAGGGCTTTCAGGATTTTGTCATAAAACTCCACGTCTGGAGAGCCGTGACTGGTGGAAATGCATAGCCCCCCTCCACTTTTCTTACCAGAGCTCTGTGTTCTGTCCTGCTGATATGCTAGCTCTATAGCAGTGTCCGAGATGAATGGATTCAAGATCATCTCTGTGATCAGCAGAATGCTACAGTCACTGATGATCTTGTCCATTGCCATCCACAGTTTCCACTCCTCCAGTTTATTTGCCAGTGACCTTGTATTTGCTATGAAAATGCTTGGAAGCGGTGGTTTGTTTGGCTGCTTCCTAAAGCTGCGTTAACACGCCACTATGCTAATGTTAGCATAGCCCTTAGCGCGCTGCTCGCCTGCGTAAACAAGCAGCTGCTCGCTCATCCGGATGGCGTCTGTACTATAGCCGGAGACTTCAATCAGGCCCAACTAAAGTCTGTGCTCCCGAAGTTCATCCATGTGAAGTGTGCAACCAGAGGGGAAAATACGCTGGACCATGGTTATTCAAACATTAAACATGCGTACAGAGTTACCACCCTCCCCCACCTTGCAGGATCTGACCACCTCTGCCTGTCACTCGCCACCACCTACACCCCCCTGCTGAGACAGACAAAGCCACACCGGAAAACTATCCAGACCTGGCCCGAGGGAGCCCTCACACAGCTGTAGGACTGCTTCTCCAGCACGGAAGGGGATCTATTCTTCAGCTACAATCTGCAAGAGTACACAGACACCATACTCTCTTATATAAAGAACTGCATTGACACTGTCACCATCTACAAAAAGGTCAGGGTGTTTCCTAACCAGAAACCCTGGATGAACAGTGAAGTCCAGTCCCTCTTAAAAAGCCAAAACACTGCCTTTAAATCGGGGGACAGGGCCCGGTATAGCGCAGCCAGAGCTGACCTGAGAAGAGGCATCAGAGAGGCCAAGATGGCATACAAAAGAAAGATAGAGGACCACTTCGCTGGAAACGACCATAGAATGATGTGGCAGGGCATAAACCACATCACTAACTACAGATGCAGGAAACCGGACAAGGCTGGTACTGACGCCTCGATGGCAGAGGAGCTGAACCGCTTCTTTGCCCGCTTCGACACAGTTGGACCAGAAACAACAACAACACATTCACCACTCGCAAGTAGCACTAATGTGTTATCACTCTAGGAACATGAAGTGAGACGAGTGCTGAAGGCGGTGAATCCCAGGAAGGCGGCTGGCCCCGACGGAGTACCTGGAAAGGTGCTAAAAGCGTGTGCTGACCAACTGGCGGGGGTCTTCACCTGCATATTTAACATGTCCCTGTCACAAGCCATCATTCCACCTTGCCTCAAGTCCTCCATCATAATACCTGTCACAAAGAAGTCTGTGGTTGAGAGCACAAATGACTACAGGCCTGTTGCACTTACATGAAGTCATGAAGTGCTTTGGAAGACTGGTCTCTAAACACCTGAAAGTCTGTCTACCTCCCAACCTGGACCCCCATCAGTTCACCTATAAGGCAAACCGCTCCACAGAGGATGCCATAAACATTACACTCCACACCGCGCTGAGTCACCTGGAGCATAGGTGGTGCTACGTGAGAATGCTCTTCCTGGACTTCAGCTCAGTATTCAACCACATCATCCTGAAGATTCTGGTCCAGAAACTCACGGCTCTGGGTATATCCACCCCCATCTGCCAGTGGATACAGAATTTTCTCACAGACCGCCCACAGTCTGTGAAATTAGGCCCCCACCTCTCCTCCACCATCACACTCAGCACTGGCTCCCCCCAAGGCTGTGTACTGAGCCCTCTCCTGTTCACCCTATACACCTACGACTGCTCCCCGACCCATCTTTCAAACACAATCAAACATAAAGTTTGCAGATGACACCACCGTAGTCGGGCTCATCTCAGGGGGAGATGAGTTAGATTACAGGGATGAGATAGACCGGCTGTCCAGGTGGTGCTCTGCCAACAACCTGCCACTGAACCTTCAAAAAACCAAAGAACTAATCCTGGACTTCAGGAAAGGCAGGACTGACCCAGCCCCGCTTCTCATAAACGGAGTCTGCGTGGAAAGGGTCAGCTCCATCAGGTTCCTGGGTGTGCAGATCACTGACAGCCTCTCCTGGTCTGCAAACACAACAACGGTGGTGAAGAAAGCCCAGCAGCGACTCCACTTCCTGAGAGTTCTAAAGAGGAACAAGATGGAGGAGAAACTGTTGGTGCTCTTTTACAGCTCCATCATCGAGAGCATCCTCGTTTATTGCATCACAGCATGGTATGGAGGGTGCTCAGCAGCAGATAAAAAAGCGCTGCAGAGGGTGATCAACACAGCCCAGGGGATCACTGGTTGCTCCCTGCCCAGCCTGGAGGACATTGCCACCTCTCGCTACCTCAGAAGGGCGATCAGCATCACCAAGGACTCATCCCACCCCAGCAATCACCTGTTTAACCTGTTACCCTCAGGCAGACGGTACAGGTTGCACAAAACTCGCACAAGTAGGCTCAGGGACAGCTTTTACTCTAGAGCCATCACTGCACTAAATTCAACATGTAAATAACGGCAATATGTAAATTGCCAATCCATGTGCAATACAACCCATGTAAAATTCTTTACCCACGTGCAATATATGTAACATAACACTGTAAATAGCTTGTGCAACATATCACGTAAGCATTCCACTGAACCAGTTGTATATTTGGATCGTTTTATGTCATTGAGTGTATTTATTGTCTGTATTGTGTGTATTTATTGTCCCAACAAGCTCAATGCCCAATTGTCATGTTTCTGGGCATTGAGATGGAAGATGGCCTGACCTGGAGTAGAAACACCAGAGAGATGCAAAAGAAGGCACAGCAAAGACTGTACTTTCTGAAAATTCTTGGGTAGATCCATCTTCCCTAAAATCTACTCTGTGCCTTCTATCACAGCTCAATAGAGAGCGTACTCAGGTACGGACTGTGTGTGTGGTACAGCAGCTGCACATCACTAGAAAGGAAAGCGCTCCAAAGGGTCATCGGGGCAGTGGAGAAAACAATTGGCTGTACAGTTGGCTGTCCTGGACATTGTCTCTTCCAAATATTACCATCAGGCAGGAGATACACGGCCATGAAAACCAGGACAAACCCCATTAAAAACTGTTTTTATCCCAAGCCATTGTGACCTTAAACTCACAATAATACTGCTGCAATTAACTTTCAGGACAATTCAGTGTAATTTAGTCATTGTTCATTTGTCTCATTACTCACTGTTCAATGTTTACCCATATGCATCTTTTTGTATATAGTCATTTTTTTCAATTCTGTGTATCTATAGATATATCTTTTATTTATTCTTAAACACCTCTGAGTCTAAGGCACAGCAATTTTGTTGTTCTTGTAAAAGTGACAAAAACAATAAAGATTTATCTTATCTTTGTGAAGACCCTTGACCCAAGGTATACAACCCCTGGCAAAAAGTATGGAATCACCAGTCTGGGATGAGCACTCATTCAGACATTTTATTCTGTAGAACAAACTTTCTGTTCTAGTTTCTACAGAAGATCGCCCTTCTGAGGTAGTGCTACTTGTTGGCTTTCAGAAACACTAAAAGAAAAAAGAAAAAACATTGTGGAAACAAAGTAAATGTTACTGTAGCATTCCCCGTCGAAGAACAAAGTACTCCTCGAGAATACCAGGGATTATGCGTGTCGAGGGTCAGGTACAGAGTACGGGGTTCACCAGATCAAGGACACAGGATACCTCCATTGCGTTAATTAGTGTTCAATTTATTAATAACCAAAGTGAAAGTAAAAAGAGAAAAATCCAAGCATAAAACAATTGGACAAGCTCTAATGTCAACTAGACATGAATCAACAATTCTACAGCTCATAACCTTACTGGACTATTTTCAGTCAGCAGGTCACTTCACATTCTCTTACTGTGTTCTTCCTTTCTAGCCTACACTACCCTTAAATACCCTGAGCCCTGCCCTGGGCTAAACCAACATACTGGGTAGGTATCGTACTGAGGAATAATACAGTTCATTATTTATATCATACACTGCAGCGTTCAGTCTTAATGATTTGTTCAAATGGCCATTGTCAATCTCTTTTACCGGTAAGTATATTTAATGTCCAGTTCTCTTTTTTATCCTGGGTGTCCTTCTGCAGCTCCCCCTACCCTTACATGGTCATGGGCCCTTCTGACCTGTGTAAGGGCTGGAGCTGTTCCACCCCAAGCTCTTTGGTAGGTGTACTTAGTAAGTCCAGTCTCTAAGATGGCATATAGTGTGGGGCAGATCTCTGACCTAATCACAGTTACTTTTATTGAGCAAGCACAGGGAAAACATTATCCTCAATTCTGAGGAAAAAAGTATGGAATCACTCAAATTGGAGGTAGAAAATAAGGACACACCCAGTCAATTTCCTTTCCCTAAATGGACACCTGCCTCAGATTAGATCTGCTCGTTAGTCTGCAGGTAAAAACACCTGCAGTCATGGAGGGCTGCTGGATGAAGTGGAGTGGCAAGAACCACGACTCCAACAAGAGAAATGTCTCTTGAAACAAAAGAGAGGACTGTGAAACTTCTTGAAGAAGGTAACTCTTCACACATGGTTGCTAAAGATGTGGGCTGTTCACAGTCAGCTGTATCCAAGATATGGACCAAATATGAACAGCATAGAGTGGTTGTTAAAGCGTACTGGTAGACCAAGAAAGACCTCAAAGCGTCAAGACAAAGAACTTAAGGCCATTTGTCGTGAAAACCGAAAAAGTACAACTAAACAGATGAAGCAGAAATTGGAGGAAGCTAGAGCCAATGTATGTGACCGAACCATAAGAAATAGCCTAAAGGCAATGGGATTTCAATAGAAGAAAAATAAAAGAAAACCATCACTGACCCCTAAACAGAAAAGAACATGACTGCAATGGGCTTAGGAGAGGCAATCATGGACTGTGTATGACTGGATGAAAGTTATCTTCAGTGATGAGTCAAGAATCTGCATTGGACAAGGTGATGATGCTGGAACTTTTTTTTGGTGCCGTTCCAGTGAGATTTATAAAGAAGACTTCCTAAAGAAAACAACCAAATTTCTACAGTCCTTGACGATATGGGTCAGTGTTGGTCTGGAGGTAGGGAACTGGTCTTGTGACCGGAGGGTCATGGGTTCGATTCCCAGACTTGAGGCCATGACTGAGGTGTCCTTGAGCAAGGCACATAACCCCAACTGCTCCCCAGGCTGCCCACCGCTCTGGCCACATGTGCACCACAGCCCCCTAGTAATCACTAGTGTGTGTGTGTTAGTGGGGAACCGTCAGGGCCCTCTACGCCCTCTCAGACGGCCTAAAATATCCTTAAAACATAAATATATATAATATAATTTATCCAATTTTATTTTATCTACTTACAGTTTGACAATCGACATCTAAACAATTACAGAAATATAAGCAAATAAATTATTCACCCGTGTCTGTTCAATCTGTGTTGGAAGGTGAGGGGTTAAGTTAAGTGGAAGCCTGTGAGCCTGTGTCTCCCCCTATCAGGACTGTGATGCCCGCTGTTCGTTTACAGAGGGCCAGGCAGTTATAATTCAGTGCAATAGCAGTTTAAAATGACAGTAAAATTAACCAATCATATCTTCCCTCTTAGTGGGCGGGCTTAACTGTGTGATAATTTCTGCCCGCTGTAGCGACGCTAGCTGTCGTTAGCATACCACCACTAGCTAGTTTCGATTCATTCCTTTGATGCCCTCGTGCGCATTGTTTACATATTCCGCTTCCGAGGAACACGGAGCTGTGAACCTTATTTTGTTGGAACTTTATTTTGCTTAAGAAGTTATCTAGTACATATGTTATTGTTTATTGCGTTTTTAAAGCAAGAAACTAATTTTTTTAACTAAGAAGAAACAAATTTTTTTTTTTGGGGGGGGGGGGGGGGGGGAGCGGGCCCAGGTATAATGGTCACGGTTCGCTACTGGTGTGTGTTCTAACTGCACAGATGATTAAAAGACGGAGGACAAATTTTGATTAAAGTGAAAAATCGCAATTGACAAAATATGGCACATTTACATTATATGGGGCTGCATGTCCAAAAAAGGCACTGTGGAGATGATTCTTCTATCAATGCTCAAGGTTACATTGACATTTTGGACAGTTTTCTCATCCCTTCAATTGAACAGATGTTTGGAGATGATGAAATAATTTTAATAATAATGACTATAAATGAGCACTTAAAGATGCAAGCTTATGTACTCTAAGCATGTGCTTTCCCCAGACAACACATAGCTGACAACATTTGTTCCCAACTCACAAGCATTGTGGAAAAATGGGGCATAAAGAACAGGATTGTGGCAGTGATCACAGATAATGGGGCCAACATTATTGCAGCTGTGCGCAATGCAGGTTTAGCACAATTAACTACAATTAAGTTTTGCTTACACCTTAAATTTGGTCGTAAAAGACTCACTCAAAGCTGTCCTGGACTTGACTGAAATCCAAAGGAATACAAGAGCAATTGTTTGTTTCTTTCACCATAACAGCACTGCTACATCCAAGCTCAAAGAAATTCAAAAAAGCAGCAGAAATTTCCTGAGCAAAAACAGCTTCAATCAGTCGAGGCGAGATGGAACTTTTTTTTTTTACTATTTTACATGTGGGAAAGACTCTCAGAGCAACTGTCCTTTATTTACTTTCTTAATTTAATTTTCACTTATTGTTTTAGTTTAAAGCTAGAAGTGTGCACTGAAGAGAAGAAATTCCTCATTCTTTGTATTTTCTTGTATTGTTCGACTTGGGGGGGAGGGGAGAACAAGTTTTACAAGTGTTTACAGTATTTGTTGTGGTATGTTAGTTTTGTTGTATTGTGGTTTGTCAGCCCTATACCTCAGGAGATTTTGTTTTAAGTTGTGTTGAGTTATATTTTTTACAACAGAATTGCATTGAAAGGAAGAACAATACTTATTTTTTATTGTTTTTCCTAAGAACAATTCTATTTGAAGAAAGAAAGATTTAGAAAAGATATCTAGTGAAGGGAGAATTTTATATTTGTATTGTGGTTTCTCCTTTTCTACCTCGTGTCATTTACCTAATATTAAAGCAAACTTTGTTTTGTTACTGTTCCATTGTTTCTAAACAAATGTTGATTGTGATAAAGTATTTTGTTGTCACATACAATGTTTGGTGAATTTCTATCCTAGGTCATTTGGACCCAGATAACAAAATGATATTGATGGTAATTCAATATTGAATCAGTCATAATCATTGAATCACCATTGATTTCTGATGTTTCAGTGATTCAACACTGAAACGACATTCAATAAATGTTGAATACACAACCAAGGTAAACACAAAATCAACTCTTTCAATCAAAAGTTAAACGCAGTAAAATTGATTACAAATTTATTTTTAGCTGATTTAATGTTGATTCATGTATGGAGCCCGGGAGGGGACATGGGTAAAAAAATAAATAAAAATTTAACGAGGGAACGTTTTACCATTCGAGCGCACGTTTTCTGTAATTCGTGCTCACGATTTATTAATTTGTTCACACGATTAACAATTCGTGCGCACATTTTATTTTAATCGTGCGCACGTTTTTATTAAACTCGTGGTCACAATTTATTAATTCGTTCACACGATTAACAATTCCTTCTCACGTTTTCATTCATTCCTGTGCAAACACTACTGGCTTAAGTGTATACATACCAATACCGATGCAGATACCGACGACGATATGCTAACATAGAGGAAGTTATTTACTTTGTTGACCAGCTTCAAGGTTCTGGAAGACTTGATGGGTTGATGAGTTTAATTAAAACGTGTGCACGCTTTATTTTAATCGTGCGCATGTTTTAATTAAACTCATCAACAATCGTGTGAACGAATTAATAAATTGTGAGCACGAATGACAGAAAACGTGCGCTCGAATGGTAAAACGTTCCCTCGTTTAATTACATTTTTTTTTAACCCATGTCCCCTCCTGGGCTCCGTATTCAAGCCATAAAACAAATTAATATATAAAAATACCCTCTCCTCCACAAAATAAAACTCAAAACACAATAGAGTTACATTGCTTTATTTTACTAACCAAACCAAATTTATATAACGTAACAAAACACATGAACGTTGATGTGGTGTGGTCCAGAATTTCAGGTGAAACCACCACCTGGGTTACAAAAGAAAAATATCTATTAGTGTCCGTGCTCGGGGACGCCTCCAGGCTGTTCAAAATGCAGCAGCAAGGTTGCTCACCAAGTCTGGGAGACGTTCTCATACCTAAGCACTGTTATTTGCGCTTCACTGGCTGCCGGTGGAACAGAGACTTCATTTTAAGATTCTTTTACTGGCTTTTAAATTCTTAAGGGGTAAGGCACCATGCTACCTTAATGACCTCCTTCACTGCTATGCACCTCGGAGGGTACTAAGGTCTTCTGAAGCCAACCTCATGATTGTTCCACGCACCCGGCTTAAAACACGTGGTGATCGGGCCTTCGAGGTCATAGCACCCAAACTCTGGAACTCACTCCCTTTGGCTCTGAGGTCAGCTGAATCTGTGGAATCTTTTAAAAAACAACTTAAGACGCACCTTTTTAAGCAGGCATTTAATTCACTGGTATAGTATTATGCTATTTTTGTACATCCTGTTCATGCACTCTGTATAATTTTATTTACCTTTCTTATCTATGTACTTTTAATTTATTTTCTCCAGTGTAAAGCACTTTGTGACTCTGTTCTGTGAAAAGTGCTATATAAATAAACTTAACTTACTTACTAAAATATAGTCAAGTAAATATATATACACTGTAACGTTTCGCTCCGTCCCCTTTGTGGGTATCCTGCCTTCGTTCCCTCCTTAGTGCGTTCCCTCCTTAGTTGAATTGTTATGATTTGTCACGCCCCATTTTGTTAATCCCTGCCCAATGTTATACCTATCAGCTGTTTTAAGTTATTTGGGTTTTGAGTAGTTTGTAATATAGTCCGTGTAAGTTCATGCTTTCCTTGTGGGTTTATTTTGTTAGGTTGGTTCATGTCGTCAGTGTCTGTTATCTCGTTCTTCTGTCTCCTTGTTATTCCAGTTTCTAGGGCTTCCATGATCAGTCTTATTTTGAGTTGTCAAGATTTGTTTGAGCTTCTAGTTTGTATCTCTGTGTCATCCTTGTTTATTCAGGTTGTTTGTTGAGTTTCTTACGTTGGTATAAGTAAATGCTTTTCTAGTCTGGTCTGCTGTTTACTTGTCCTCTGTATGTACTGTGTCTTTTTTGGTTTAGTTGTAATGTGTCTTCAGTCTCGCCTGTGTTGTCTGGTTGTTTTCTCTATCAGTGTTGCCAACTCCTCAGTAAGGAAAGTAGCTATTGGTTGTCCTAAAAGTTGCTAGAAGTCGCTAAATGACATCATCACCTAATTTGCATAATACATGTTTTTTAAGCTGTAAAGGAATAACGTTGGGAGCGAAAAAGTGATTAAAAAACACCTTAAATATGTTAGAACTACAAATGAACATCTGTTGCCTTTGAAATAGGCAGTCACTTCTCAAAAGAACTACATGACTTTAATGCTTTGTATAAATAATTTTTATGTAAATTACATAAATAGTTTTTTTTGCTGTGTTGTTAAATGTTAGTATAAGAGTAGCAGTTAGCACAAACTGCTACTTTATGTTCAACCCTCCTCCTTTATCCTAGGTTTTTTTTGTTTTGTTTTGTTTTCTTAAGTTAAATTAAGCTGCAAACCACTTAAGGTGGAGCTCAGCTGCCTTTGACTCAAAAAAAGGTAACCAAGGTATGGTTTTGGACTTTTGATGTATCCATCAAATGGCTCGCTGAGTACATCAATATTTGCCAGTGGAATCAGCACCCTGCTACTTACAGACTTTATCACACTAACCAGGCTGTCAATAAGTTTAAGAGGATCTACCTGCTCTCCCTCAAAAGCCTTGATGGCCAACTGTACCTCACTCAGCACTGACTTCAAAAAAGTCAGATACAAGATGTTTTGAGCATCACTGTACATGGAGTGTAAAACCTCAGCCATGTAGCAGTGTTCACTGGACTTGGTGAATGCAAAATGCAGTTTAAGAGCATCCCACTGGTCCAAAATGCGTGCAACCGCTGGTTCAATGGAGAGCCAACGTGTGGCACATACCTTGGTTAATTGTTAAGGGTTTCTGCCCCAAGTTGATGGTCTCATATATGACCTTGTAGGCCTCCCTGGGCTTTGGAGACACTGAAAACCAGTTATAAGTCTCCTGTACCAAGTTCTCCACATTACGAGGGATGGTTCCATTGGAAGCATGACTTACAGCAACCTGCAGAGAGTGACACACAACAAATAAGAATCAGATCTTTGAGGCCATATTCCTCCTTCAGCACTTTGTGGACCCCATTATTAATCCCTGTCATAACGGAGGCATTGTCAGTCCCTATCCCCAGAAGTTTCTCTTTTTTAAGGCAACATTTCTCCAGGAAAGCCACAACAGCTGTCTATAGATCTTGCATCTCCTCCTTCCAACTCAGCAAGCCCCAGAAATGTTGACACAATTGTGTGTTTGGTGTCACTAAAGTACCTTATCACAACCCCCAGGTACTTAGAAACATTTACATCTGTGGACTCATCAAGGAGGACACTGAAACTCTGGCCGCACACATCTGTGACCAACCTTTTTAGAACGTATAGTGCCAGAACACCATCAATCATTTCTATGCACTTTGTTCTGTGCATTTTGAAGTGAGTAGCAGCAGTGGAGTCTGAGAAAGCAGCTTTACATGCTTCCCCAATGTGATCACATGCCAGCACGGAGCAGTTGTCAGCAATAGCTAATGCCATGGTGGCTTCAGCTTTTTTTGCAGAGTCATTTTTTTTACTCATAAACAGCAGGTTGCTTTGGGTAGAACAGTTATAAGGCTTTGCCTTTTGGTTATGTTATTGAGTTGTCATGTGTTTTTTTTTATATCACAAAGTTTGGCATAGAAATCAACCTTACAATACAGGCAGTATGGTCTTGTATCATCTCCAATACACGGCTTCAACCAGCCTTTAAATTCAGGATTTGATTCCCACTCTTTCCTGTATTTTTGAGAATAGACTTTAGAGTGAGACATGATGAGCAAGTTAGCTAGATGTTTCGCTTTCACAGAGACGCACACACTGTGGAGAGTTAGCTAAATGTTTAAGCTAGATGTTTCACTTTCACAGAGATGCACACACTGTGGACGAGTCAAGTGATGGGCTACGTGGTGAATGAGGTGAAGAATGACTGAGACTGTGTGAGTTAAATGCAGTGATTTCTTTTCGTGTCTCACTGAAGACTAAAGCATTTATATTTACATCCCGCTCTGTAAATACAGGGCGGGGCGTGAGGGGCAGCTTTGGGCATGCGCAGTTCATTTGCAGTGTAGACGTGGAGCGTTGAGGGTCTGAGTGTGAGACTGCACTGAGTGTTGTGGGGTGGGGTTCACGGCAGCACCCGCCTCAGAGGACAGCAACTGAAGAGCGTGTGTGTTCAGAGTCTCCAAAAGTCAAAGATTTCCATAAACCAGTGATTCAGTTTGGCATAACACTGTACATATTAGACACCACCCTGATTTCCAGAGGGCCAACATTTCTGTATTAATTGTATAAGTTAATAAATCAATTTTTTGATGATATTCTAATTTACTGATATGCACCTGTAAATTCTATTTTAGCTATTTACCCTGCAAATGAGACACTAGATAACTACAATCCAGTGCTATAAGATGGAAAGATCAATCTAATACGATCGGTATCAGACGATCTCACCTAATACGTCTCACCTGTGGATCGTCTCGTAATCATGCGGGGATCATGTGGTTTGTCTATTTAATGTGCGCTCGCGCAGTGTCCTGTGCTCGTCGTTGTCTATAGTCTGCACGTTGTGTGCTTTGTGTCTGTTCATCGTGCGCTGATTGCGCAATATTGTAACGTGAATAAGGTGACTGAGTGAACCACCGGACTCGTGTCTCGTCCGTCTCTCCGGCGCCACCGTCACAGCCTAAACAACTATTACCTACATGTCTTGGCGCGTGCTCCTCGGTTCTGTGGAAAATTCCGGAATGTAAAGGGGAGGGGGAAAGGGAAGATGTTGATGTAACTGGTCCACACACCAGCATTTATGTTTCATGTTATTAGTACTATTTATTGTACCATTAAAACATGAATAAATGTACCTTTGATATTGAGTCAAAATAATGAGAATATCTCGAAATAATCACATAGAAATTCACTTCATAATCAAAACAATTTTTATAAATATATATTTAATTTTATTTATATTAACAATTAACAAAACTGATTCAGTATTCCTGTGCTTTCTGGGTAGTCATTTGTTTTACCATAGTTCATAGTATTTTGAGCTTCCAGCTACCTAAATGCATTGATATTGTGAAATATTTGGTTTGTTTACCACACCAAACCATTCACTGTATGGTCTGACTTATTGCTCCAAAATGATAAAGTTGATGTATGCACATCAGTATGAATTGGTTAGTTAAATCCAGAGTGAAAGCCATTGTAGCCTATTAGTCTGTCTCTCCATTATTGAAAGTGAAAGTAAATACTACACCCAGTGAAAGAGTTGCACTCAGTTTTAAAAGGTTCAGTGTATGTATCTCACTGTCCCTGTTGCACATCAGAGCCGGACTACGAACCTTCAGTTAGATTTCTCTCAATACAGAAAGTAAGTAAAAAATAGTTTAATTTATATTCATTAAGCCTCTATTTCAAATATGTTTAGAATACCTTAGCATCTGCTTTCAAATTCACAATAATGTAAATATGGACATTTGTAAAGTGGGAGTTGGCAAACGAAATAATTATAGAACCTTTGTAAAACATTTTGGAGAACTTAAAACTTTAAGGCATGCACGATAAGGCATGCAAGCTATTAATTCCTCAATAATAGTGTGTGTAATCATCTGTTACATTTCATAAGGGAAGGCGAGACGCAAATGCAAGAAAAGGAGGATTTAATTAAATGAAGCACAATGACAACAAATAAACTGAGGACAAGGGAGACAATTGCTAAGAAAGTCGTCAGTGAACTAAACACGAAGGGCAAGACACTAATCAAAACCAGTACAATCTCTGTTACTTTTTGCTGTAGCTATCGAACCCTTCTATATCGCTTTGAAATCATCACACACCTTTACTGGAATTCTTCGTTCTGGTGTTGAACTAAAGATATCACTATATGCTGACGACCTTTTATTATATGTGACTGATCCATTACATTTTGTTCCGCCTATTCTGTCAATTCTAGATAGATTTGCCTCATTTTTTGGTTATAAAGTAAATCTTCAAAAATGTGTGCTTTCCAGTTAACTTGCTCGCACTGTCACTGAATTACTCAGACATTCCATTTAAACTCTCGTACTTTGTTTATACTTTTGGGTGTTAACATATCTCGTACTCATATGCAGGGGCATTGCCTGGGTATGTAAAGATCCGGGGCTCAGCCCAATTAATTATATATATATATATATATTTTTTTTTAAATACGTACCCTGATATATAATGTTTAACACTATAATATGGAGTTATAATTTTTTTGTTCAACAGACTTAAAATTTAACAAAGGGTGCACAAATTCTGCAGAATGACAGTTGATAGTGAGCTTTTACTAAAGGACATGGACCAGGTATATTCCATCAGTAAATCCATTCCTCAATAAAGTATGCAAAACAGTATGTCGTATGCTGTGCTGTGTAAACTCAATAAAGGATTGTTTATTAGCTGATCAGTTGGCTCCAGTGGAAAACACAATTTTAGGGCAGTTACCAGGGTTAAGAAACTGCTTTAAACTACCATCATAAAGTATTGTACTAAATTCTGGCTATCCACAACGTCCACCTTCTAGCTAACTAGTTAACTGCTAGTTAACTAAATGGATTTTCATTCATTATAGCTTACAGTCCTACAATCCTAAATTATTAAACACAATTTGAAACTGAAATAGTTATTAGCTTATCAGGTACATCAGGGCATGTTGAACATACTAACTATAACTATAACTAGCTTTATAAGTTTTTTTTCTCTCAAACTTTCACTACCTAAGCTATCTAGGTTAACTAGCTAGATAGGTTAACTAACTAGGTTAGCTAACTAATTCCGAAGCTGAGTAGTGACAAGCTGCATTTTATTAAGCACCAGTGTTGCGAATAACGCCGTTAAAAATAGGTAACGTTAGGTAACGGCGTCATTTTGTCAGTAACGGGATAATATAATTAGTACCTTTTCCTCTCGTTACAACGCCGTTTACGTTACTGGTCATTAAAAGCGGTGCATTACTATATATTGATATACTAACAGTAATCAGAGCGGACCGCTGCCCAGGCTAGTGAGGAGTAACAGATCTCGATAGGTCACAGTTCTCGGTGTAACACCTGTTTAACTTAACAAGTCAGTAAGCGATTGGCTAAGGCAGCGTTATGATAGCCAATCAGAGCCAGTGTTTTTACACGCACGCTGAAGCACGCCAGTGACACGACACAAACGGAGAAAAGACCGAAATGGCGCCAGGTGCAAGCCGAAGAAAAATTAGCATTTTCAAGGCGATATAAACATTATTTAAGAAAATACTTGAAGTTCCTGAATGTCTACCAGACTGGGTATTTGATTTATTTAAGAATAGAGGTTTTATTGTTAAGTTTACTTCTGTTGTGAACAAACCAGTTGTCTCAGGTTGAGAGAATTTAATTAAATTTGATAGATGTAAATATATAGTGTAACTGTTTACTTTTACTTTTTTTTTTTTTACAAAGATTTGGAATTTTAAAGGATTTTAACCTGCACTGGTCTGTTGATGTACAATAAATATCAAAAGTTAAACACCTTTCTGATCTACTCATTTCAATTGACTGTGAAAACACAGTCAGTTTTTTTTTAAAACAGTTTAAAATAAATCCTTATTCATTGGCATATAACATTTTTTTAACTGTAACGCAAATTGTTATTTTCCCTGGTAACGAGTTACTTTTATTATAGAGTAATTCAGTTACTAACTCAGTTACTTTTTTGAACAAGTAGTGAGTAACTATAATAATTACTTTTCTAAAGTAACGTTCCCAACACTGTTAAGCACACAGTGGGTTTGATCGGTGTGTTTTGATTCGGAGACGTGTGTTTTTAACCAGCTATCAGATAGCTCTACAAACAATGTCATCACAGTTTACATAGTTAACTACCGTTACCTTTCTTCTTGAAAAAAACGCCGTATATCCATTTTCTTTCACCGTCAGCTACTGTTGGGAATTTTCTTCTCTGGACCCAGACGGGCCCCAACACCGCCCCGATGAACCGACTGGTTTTTGACTGAGTGGTCCAAGCAAAGTCTTGACAACAAAAGTTCTTTTAAAATGATTTATATAGAATATTAATGAATGCAATATAATAGAAGTATTCGTGGTACAAACTCTTCAGTGCACTGGTGCTAGTTGCCTAGGAATCTACCTAACCCAAGTGGATCTCAGCAGTGTCCAAGCGAAAAGCCTCTCGTGCTGGGCGATGTCCTTTCTTTCATACTCTCTGTCCATAAGTTTCGATTTGTTAAGTTTCGATAACTCCCCAATCCTGGCTGCTCTCCATGGAAAATCACCTGCTCCTCTTCTCCCAGCCTGTGTGCCTGGTTATCTAAAAACTGCTTGCTACACATCCTGCACTGAATAGGCCCCTTCTGTTCTCCTCAAGGCCACTGAGGCCTCCTTACTCCTGCTTTCCCACAGTCTTCCTGAAAAACACTAAATTGACACATCAAGTTATTAGCCTTTAATTTTCTTTTTTCCAACATTCCCCCTTTTAGACCAAAACATTGGTCTAACTCTAGTCTAATACTAAAATCTATCTAGCCCAGTGCACTTATTAAAAGAAAGACAATCATAAAAATCCCTAAATGTGTATACATTCATAGTGTGACTATGTCAGTTAGTACAACATCTATGTGTTCTTTTATGTGATTTGTGGGTTCTGGATCACTCCCCAGTCGTGGGCCGAGACCTTTCAGACTATTCGGAGATGCCCCCCTTCATCTCCCACGGTCTCGTGACTTGACGTTGTCCCCGAGACCCAGGTCCCGCCTGGTGGGAGATCACCTCGACCCGTTCTATTAATGTGCCCATGTGTCATGCATATTACTTTTAAACTAGTGAATCAGCTTTCATGTGCTGTTGGTTGTGCTCTAATGTGTGGTGCGTCTTCATTCTTCATCAGTCGCAGACGCTGCCAATACCTACAAAGCAAGCATAATTAATCAAAAACAACAAGTTTTTCACACAGAATCGTCTTCTTCAGATGATATGTCATCATCATCCTCCGCCATCAGTGGCATAGTGTATGGTGGTGGGTTCTTTGCGTCCCCCTTCTCAATCGCGGCTGTGATCAACCTTTGGGTGAGAGATCTGATACATGGTATACAACAACATCCACAAATAACAACAATTGCAATAAACACTGCTACTGACATAAACAAGGACATAATTAGTGCCTTCCATTTCCCAAACACCTTCGTGAACCACTCCTCCATGGGGTTACTGATACCTGAGGCCTCCTGCATCTCCTTAGATAAAGCCTTCAGTCCGTCCAGAGCTCTGGTCACCGACCCGTCCGGTGCGGTGTTATTGGGAATGAAGGTACAACAGTTGTCGCCAAACATGAAACATACACCCCCTTTTTCCGCCAGGAGCATATCTAGAGCCATTCTGTTTTGTACGGCCATCAGTGAGGTAGCTCTCAGTTGTTCGCTCAGCCCCTCTATTGCGTCTCTCGTTAGGTTGGTTAATCTCAGCACATTGTAATGGACAAAGTTGATCCTATCTACATTCTTGTTCGGTGTTACTGGAAACAAGGCTGATATAATTGGAATGTTCTCAAAGCCCGTAGCTATTTGATCAACTAGCTTGTATTCATTGGGAACCCCCCGAGGCACTCCTATGGAGTCAATGTATGTTGGTGACCCTATGGACAAATCAAAGGCATCACGCTTCTTTCTCCCTTGGGCTATAGCAGGCTGCGGTGTGATTTCCCTCAGCCCTATCATTGTTATTGGTGTGATTAGTCTAACCATAGCACAGATTGCTTTAGCTCTTCCTGGTATTAATGCCAACAGAGTGTGTCCTCCGCAGTACCACCAGATCCCTGCCCGGGCTACTCTCCCTATCCCCGGGACCTTCGTTGTGGCGTTACACCAGTCAGGTTCTATTTCTCCCACACTCATGATTGCGTCTTTCTCTGTCAAGTTAAAACATTGGTACTGTCCTTTAAGTTTTACTGGCACGAAAGGAGCGTTACCTCCTTCCAAATTTTTGACATATGGAAAAATACTGTCCAGGCTGGAACAATTTGAGGTCGTAATACTTTTCACCTTAGTTAAATTCAACATACACTGATATCCTACTGGATCTGTTTCAGGATTCAGTGGGGCTGGTGAGGTCATTAACGCGGGTCGGGCCGCTGCACAGGCCACACAACCTTCTAACCCATTTTCTCTACTGTTTTGTTCTAGCCATGACAACCACAAATTCGAGCCGCTGTAACTGGTTGCTAATTCTATTAACTGCTGGGACGATAATTTAGTGAAATCTGTGGTTAGAGTGAACTTGTCTGCTGAATCCTCCACCTCTTTTATTTTTGCCTCAGGTTTTGCTGGGCTGAGTGGCTTGGGTTTGGCTAAATAGCTGAGTTTAATTATTCCCCATATGTCACGTCCTGATTGCTCCACCCCCAGGGTGAAGTACAATGGTCTGTTATTACCCCATATCTGCCCATTCCATCTGACAGAAAAAGTTACTGGATTTTGGGACACGTGATAGTCTCGCTGAAACGACACATCGACCCACCATTTGCTCAAAGAGGTCGTGGACGGGTTACCTTTCTTATCTCCTAATGTCGGTTTCCATCTCCCCGAGTACTTTATCACTGACCCCCAACCAGGACACCAGTCTGCACTATAGAAACTCCCCCTTCCTTGACAGCCCGCATTAACTTGATTGGTCCAACATATGTACAAATCACATCCTCTGTATGAGGCATTGGCTCCCCCGCAGTCCACTACCTCACATAAGTCAAAAGTCCAGCTCGAGGCTGTACCATCTCTATAACTCAATTCCACACCTCCGTATGTCTGTACACACCGGTCCTTGGACTGTCCTACTGGCCTGGTTCCAGCTCCTCTTGGTTTTCTTACTTTAAAGTCTATTTTCTCTGGTTTGGTTGCGTTTACTAGCGGGTTAGGGCTGTGGATCTCATCGGGCCTCACCTCTTTGCAGGCAGTGTGATTGTCGTCCCACCGACACAAAGTTACGTTCACGTTATTGGATTGTTTCTGATTTCCTACACTAAATATCACCACCGCTCCTATTATCACCGCGGCTAGAAATGTTCCCCCCCATAGCCAAGTCCATGTTCTCAAAGTTAATCTCCCTACTCTAACATATTGTTGGTACTGAGCCTCATCTGGACGTCCCACATGTCCCAACAACATGTCTCTTATTTCCCACAGTTCCATCCTAGGATGGAAGATGGTGCACCACCACCTTGGTACCGGTTGGTTTAAGTAAAGTTTTAATGATTGGCTTCACAGTCCTCCAGTCTAATCCGTCTAGTCCACAACCCAGCTTCGGTATGGCTAGAGTGTTAATGTTCAATGATATTAACAATGTGGCCAGGTGTTGTATGCTTGAAATCAGATCTCCTAATTCTGGCTTCTCCCTGTAGTATCTTTTGGTCACTAAATGGAATATGATGTGTGTCTGTGTGGTTTGTGTGGCACACTTGCCTATGGGCACCTTGGCTATACCTGTAGTGCCAAACGCTTGTCTGATCTGCAGAGCCACTCCAGCTCTCAGGTTCAGGTCTGCGCTCACACAGTGTGCTATAGCCTCACAGTCAGTCTCCAACAGGTCTCCTTCACCTTCCTCCCACCAGTCCTCGGCTGTGATGTATTCTCTGTAAAAAGCTACACTGGGGTCGGTACTTACCACCAACTCCTTCCCTGGGGCTTCTCCTGTCTCCTCCAGGTGTGTCTTGATCTCTCCTGTGGTTCTTGTTGGTTCTTTTGCTGCAACACAGTGTGAAATGTGGTACCAAGTCTTACCTTTGTCTTTCCTCACTTTCACTGAGTGCTCGTTGGCACCTTCGACCTCCCACGGGCCTGTCCACCGTGGCTCGTTCCACTTCCTCTTGTGCACCTTGATCCTTACCCAATCCCCTGGCTTCACCTTCACCTTGGGTGATTCCAGGTCTTCTTTTCCTTTTTCCTGTTGAACAGACTTATTGATTTCACAAAGCAACTTGGTTAATTCTCTCATGTACTCTGACATCTCCTGTTCCTGGATTTCCAAAGCTGGTCCCTCAATCCTTGGTCGAGGGCACCCTGGCATGGGTCGTCCTGTCATGAGCTGGTGTGGTGAGAGATTGTATTTTCCCGTGGGGGTCGCTCTCATGGACATCAACATTAGTGGCAGCGCCTGAACCCAGTCCATGTCTCCTGCTGCGCACACTTTGGCCAGTTTAGTCTTAATGGTCTGGTTGGCTCTTTCCACCAACCCCTGTGACTGTGGGTGGTAGACAGTGCCAAACTTGTGGGTTAGGCCCAGCTTTTGTTCTACTTCTGCCAAGTGTTTGTTATCAAAGTGGGACCCATTGTCACTCCTAATCACTTTTGGTAGGCCGTACCTGGGAATCAACTCATTTTGCAACCATTTTATGACTGATTTTGAATCTTCCTTTTTGGTGGGTATAGCTTCTACCCACTTGGTGAATCTGTCTACCATGACCAGCAGGTACCTGTACCCCCTTACCCTGTTGTCTGGCCCCATGTCTGTGTAATCGATCACAATCTCCTCAAATGGCCCCGCGGGCACTGGGTATCCTCCAATTCTCACCCGGTATGGTTTCTTTACATTGTATGACTGACAGATATCGCATTCGCTCACGTATTGCTTCACGTGGTCTCTGAGGTATGGATGCCACCATAAACATTCTAATTTGGTCACCATGGCCGACACTCCGGAGTGAGTAGGCCCATGTGCTTCGCATAGTATCAATTTCATCTTCTCTAAGGGCAAAACTACTCTCCCTTCTGGACTCCTCCAGAGTCCTTTAGTGACTGCGGCTCCCCGGTCTATCCACAATTGCTTCTCACAGACCGTGGCTTGTTCTTGGATCTGTGCCAGGTGGCTCTCCGTCAACTCAGGCATGTTATGAGTTTCCAGCAACAACAAGCTCTGTGGGTTGTACCCTCCAGCAGCTTTGGCTGCTCTGTCAGCAGCTTCATTACCTCTAGAAACAAAACTGTCATTACCCTGATGTCCTCTTACCTTTATCACTGCCACTTCTTTGGGTAACATGATAGCTTCACTCAACTCATGTACTGCTCTCAAATGTTTGATTGGCTGTCCTGTGGCGTTAGTGTACCCATTATCCATCCACCTGACTAGTTCATGGTGGATGACCCCGTGCACGTATGCTGAATCTGTGTAAATGTTCACAATCTGACCTGACGCGTGTTCCAGTGCTCTAGTGAGTGCGACCATTTCTGCCAGCTGAGCTGAAGCTGGTTGTGGAACCACTCCTGATTCCACCTCCTCCCACTCTTCCCCACATGCTTGTACCACAGCGTAAGAGGCCTTCAGTTCAGTTCAGTTCGCAGCTGGTTTTCAGCATATTAGACCAGTCCTATCAGCCCTGCATTGGCTCCCAGTTAAATTTCGTATTGATTTTAAAATTCTATTATTAGCATATAAAGCACTACACGGGCTTGCTCCTGAATACCTCCAGGAACTTATTTCCTATTATGAACCCCCACGTCAACTAAGATCACAGGGTGCTGGTCTGTTATTAGTTCCACAAATTAACAAGGTAACAGCAGGGGGAAGAGCCTTTTCTTATAAGGCCCCCCAGCTTTGGAATAATCTTCCTAAATGTGTCCGGGACTCTGACACAGTCACAATCTTTAAATCTAGGTTGAAAACCCACTTATTTAGTCTAGCGTTTGATAATTAATATCCCCCTTAGATAAAGGTACAGATCCAGGGGTTCATAGACGAAGGGTTTTATGGTAGACTGGGGTGCTGGTGCTGTCATCCTGTCACTGCTCGTGGTCACTCAAGTTTGTTGACAGTGCAGTGGACGGATGCCATTGTCTCAGAATGCCCCCAAGCCTATGTTACCTTCTGGTTCTGCCTTTTTTTAGCTAGGCTGTAATAATTTAACTTAGTGCCGGAGTTGCTGCCACACTCCAGAAATGTTTATAATTTTACCTGTCCTGTATATGTCCTCATACAGAGCTAATTTTCCCTGTTTCATTTCTCCACATGGCTGCCCGCCTGCTTGAGGAATAATGAGATGAGGAGAGACAAGCGATCCATCCTGGCCGGCCACCTCCTGCCTAACCGGATGCCTACACCATGATGGACATTATTACATATTTTTCGGTCTAAATGGACATTATTGCATCTTTTACATTCTGTCTACATTCTGTCTATATTATTGTTGTTGTCATGGTGACCGGTGTCGGCCAGAGGAGGATGGGTTCCCCCCCTGAGTCTTGGTTCCTCTCAAGGTTTCTTCCTCATGCAAAAAACTAGGGAGTTTTTCCTTGCCACTGTCGCCTTTGGCTTGCTCACTGGGGGCTAGGACTCGGCACTTGTAAAGCTGCTTTGTGACAACAACTGTTGTAAAAAGCGCTATATAAATAAAATTTGATTGATTGATTGATTGATACCTTGTCTCCAACAACTCCCATCTGAACAGAGTTCCCATGCTCCTGGTTTAGTAATTCTGACCTTGTGCAGTTCTGGTCTGAGCTGAATGTATCTTTCTGTGGCGTCAGCGCAGTCATGTGGTGTCGCATCTTCGGCTACTTCAATGTTATCAGTCAGATTCACAAGTTTTGACGCAGTGTTGTACGTGATGTGTGGCTGTGTGAGTATGGCTTTTATCTTGTTCTGTCGTGCTCTTGACAAAGAAAAGGCTTGTGAGTTTATGAACGCCATTACTCCGTGATTGGTGCTGACTATTAGTGGGTGACACATTACCAAGTGTGCTGTCTTCTCTATCGCTGTGTTGAGTCCTGCCATGTATGTTGTGCATGGTCCTGTTCCTATCACTGGTTGATCTAATTTGGAACTGTGAAAAAATAAAATGTTCCTTCCTTCACTCTCCCCCTTCTGAAAGAGACAAGCATGAACATGATTGTCTCTTACAGAAACATTTAAATGAAAAGGTTGTGTGTAGTCTGGTGCTGCTAATTCAGTAGCGCTAGCAAGTGCTTGTTTCAGAGTTATAAAATCCCTCTCTGCCTCAACCGTCCAGTCAAGCTCCACCTTCCCGTTACTCAGACCTTTTGACACTGCGAGTTTTCTGAGGCTGTGAGCTAAATCACTGTAGTTAGGTATGTAGTTGCGGCAGTAGCCTGTCAGGCCTAAAAATGACATCATTTGGGACACTGTAGTGGGCTTTGGAAATGACAGTATTGACTGTCTCTGATTTGGAGTCAGGGTGTGACCTTTGTGTGAGATGTTTCTCCCCAGAAAGGTGACCATCGGCCTGGCCACCTGGAGTTTTGACTTGTTCACTTTGTAACCTAATTCAGCTAACAATGTTAGAACGGTTATGGTGTCTCTAAGGCACTTATCAGGTGAAGTACTAGCTATTAACAAATCGTCCACGAACTGTATTAGTACGGTGTTAGAGTCAATCAAATCATTGTCAGTTAATCTAGACAGATCTTTCAACAGACATTGATTGAAGATGCCTGGTGAGTCTTTGTAGCCTTGAGGTAGCCTGTTGTATGTGTACTGTTGACCTTTAAAGGTAAACGCAAAAATGTCTTTCACATTCTCATCAATTGGTATAGAAAAGAAAGCATTAGCTAAATCTATGCATGAAAAGCTGCAGTGTTCAGTCGTCAGGTTCTGCAAAGATCGATAGGGGTCAGGTACTGGTATGTTCTCAGTTACAGTGACATCATTAATGCGCCTCAAATCATGCACCATACGATACTCATCTTTTCCAGGTTTTTTAACAGGTAGTATGGGCGTGTTCCACGGTGACGTCGTGGGTTTCAGAACTCCAACTTTGATCAAATCTGCAATGGTGTCTGTAATACCTGCCATGGCTTCTGGCTTGATTCGGTACTGTGGCTGATGAACGACTGTTTCTCCTGGCTTTAACCTAATAGGAGCCATGTGGTGTGATGCACATCCTACATCTACCTTTGTCGTGGTCCACAAGTTGGCTGGGACCGTCTCTAGTTGTTCTTTGGCCTGGGGGTGATCCAACAGTGCTCTGCCGTGTGTGGCTGTCAGGGGCTGGTTACAGAAGTACGCCAAGTCACTGGTGTCACATGCGACTCTCCAGTACTTACCATCCGACATACCCTCTACCCCTGGCAGACAGGTTGGGCGAAACTGTTCCTTCATGGCAGTGGCCAGCATGGGGCCCAGCTCACGAGGTTCGTGTCCAGCCGAGACCAACAGCGAGACATGTGGTAGTGAATCCTGCTGGTCCGGGTTTCTCCAGTACGTCATCTGTTCTCCTGTTAACACAACTAGTGCAGCCACACCTTCAGGTCCAAAAATCATTGATTCACAATTTATATTTTGTAATTGACCTTCAATGTTATTCCACAGCTGTCCATAAACCCCATCCTCCCCTCTGATGTAATTAAAAGTGCAGTGTGTGCTGTCTATTGGTGGGGTCATACTCTGAAGTGACAGGAACCATGGTTTCCATAAATTAAACGTGTAAAGCAAATTTTTAGCAGTTGCTTGTTCCTCAGGATGTTGTAATGTGGCCCAGTAAATGTGAGCTGGGCCGTCCGCTGCTTGTTGATTAAGTATTCTGAGGCGCTCATCGTGGTTGGTGACAGAGACAGCTAATTTACCTTCACTCGGTGTGCATTCAATAATAGCTGAAAATTGACACAACAAATCTCTACCTAACAAATTAATTGGGCACTGTTAGACAAGAAATACTGAACGCCCTTTTTAGGATTGGGTAATTTATCTATCATAGTGTGCAAATCTCTGTGTGTCCACGGAGCGTATGTGTGTGCGTAACTGCTCCCTGGTACTGCCATTATCGGATAATGACCACCAGGGGTCGACATGTTCTTGGCTTTTTATCGCGTGACTACACCGTGCCTGTCATAGTAGGCGGGCACTCTCACCCATTGCTCGGATTCAGTCAGGTTAATAATACATTCATCTCCCACCTCGCTCTCCTCTGAAGAGGGAGTTTTCACTCGTCTGTTCGCCCCACCCTCGTCATTCTCCGCTTCCCATTCTAAATTTTCACCAGTCACAATCAATGTATCTCTACAGTCAGGTGCGCCTCTATTTCTCCTTTTATCATCCGCAGCGCATTTCTTTTGCTGTCTCGCACGCTCTTTTTCCAACTTAGCCTCTTCCTGCCTGATGGCTTTCTCCACGTCACAGACCACTTTCTCTGCTCTGTTCAACGTCTGTTCAAACCGGGTGGGGGCACTCAGACTCAAACTCTCATCCATTCGCTGTTCAATTCTTTGCAATGCATTATTTATCTCTGTTTCTCCAGCTTTCTCGCGATCACGGTCTTCGAGCCTCGCTAGTCTACTCTCTATTTTATCCATAGCCACATCACTGACAACCTCCATTACCACTTGTCTCCCCTCATCACATTCACGCTCTCTCACTGATTTTGGACGTGCAGAAGCCCCGTCCACATCAACGTCACTCATTTCACTCACAGACACAGGCGCCATCAGCGCTGCACGCGGACATTGAGGAGCACTGGGTTCACACGCTTTTTCTGCATAAGGAGGGGGCACAGGGAGTTCTGTCTTTTTGGTTTCAACTCGTTCTTTATCATTAATCTTCTGACAAATTTTCCGAAATGTTCTCACATACGACAAATAAGTTTCAGCTTCTTCCAGCTGGATTTTACGCTTTTGCTTAGTTAGGGCTCCGCTAGCCTCTAATCTTTTTTTCTCTTTATTAACCTGTGTGACCCAATGCTTCTCGATCTGCTCCCAATCAACCTGAGACACACCACGGTCGTCCGGGTCTGGCCACAACCCTTCGGATCGCATCTTCTCAAAACATTTTTTCACATACATCACCGTGTCAGACCTCATTCTCGGCACAGCACGTTTCTCCATAGTATCAACCAAATAATCCTCCAAACCCTTAATATTATCCATGATATAACTCCGATTTTTAAACTACTTCCAAATTACTTTTGCTTCGATTCAGAAAATTTTAAAACTTTTTCGTTGTACTCACTAGCACTTTAACACCCCCGAATTAATTCAGTAAACTTTATCACTTTATCGTCGTGTTCGCAAGCGCTTTAATTCGCCAGCGCGCACCCCAAGCGCAGACAGACACAAGTTAATATCTCCACACTCCAAACAACTCCAGTTCAACACAGCTCGCGCGAGTTTCACTTCCAGCACTTAAATCGTACGTTTACGGAGCGTTATAAACCAAATTATAATTTCATGCATGAAAATATATAATAATTTTTGTTTTACACTTTAACCTCTTATGAAATGTTTCTCTTGTGCTTGTGTACACAATGATGAACGTCTTTCTTGGGGGCTCATGCAATTTACTCAGGGGTTCAAATGTCCTCACATAAGAGGCTCATGGATTTATGGGCGTGGGTTTGTAAGTCCCCCAATGAAAGGCTCTCAAGTTTTATTATAGCACGTATGCTCAAACAATTTATACAGGTCTTTATTCAACATAAAACCACACGGTACATGAAAACCAACCCAACACCGCAATTTTGCAAACACGCATACACAGATACAGCTGTAGTTTCACCAATCACGCACGCAATTTCAACAAAACACACGGGGGCCCCCCAAAACCGGCTGAGCGCGTCCTCCGGGATTTCTTTAAATAATCTATTATTCTTGAAATCCCAGGCTACCTACTCATTCATTTAACCGTGACCGAGCGCGTCCTCCACCGTTCTCTTTTTTTTTTTTTTTTTTAGAACAATAGTTCCCCCTTTTTTTTTTTGAACGTGGGCTACCTACTCGTCACCTGAGCGCGTCCTCCACCGTTCTTTTTTTTTAGAACCAAAGTTCTTTTTAAGAACGTGGGCTACCTGCTCTTTCTCTGGGCACGTCCTCCACTGTTCTCTTTTAGAACCAAGGTTCTTTTTAGAACGTGGGCTGCCTACTTTCTCTGAGCGCGTCCTCCACCGTTCTCTTTTAGAACCGATGGGCTGCCTACTCTTTAACTGTTTACTGCAGTTACAGGGTGTCCTCCTCACGACTTTATGAGTCGTAGGGCAATCCTCCTGTCTATATATCGAGTTTGTAACACGTATACAATTTCAATACTAAATTTACAGAGAGTATTTCGCCTCGACCATTTAGTGACTGAACTTTAATTTAGCCTATGACGTAGTAACATCAGCCAATAGGAGAGAATGGCTCCTTACCTTTTTTCAGACCGCGCGGTTTAGTTCAGTCACCTCACGGACGGATTGACCTCCTCTCTTGTCCTAATTGCAGAATTCGACTCCAGCCAAAAACCATCCTCTGCTACCAATTTGTTGGGAATTTTCTTCTCTGGACCCAGACGGGCCCCAACACCGCCCCGATGAACCGACTGGTTTTTGACTGAGTGGTCCAAGCAAAGTCTTGACAACAAAAGTTCTTTTAAAATGATTTATATAGAATATTAATGAATGCAATATAATAGAAGTATTCGTGGTACAAACTCTTCAGTGCAATGGTGCTAGTTGCCTAGGAATCTACCTAACCCAAGTGGATCTCAGCAGTGTCCAAGCGAAAAGCCTCTCGTGCTGGGCGATGTCCTTTCTTTCATACTCTCTGTCCATAAGTTTCGATTTGTTAAGTTTCGATAACTCCCCAATCCTGGCTGCTCTCCATGGAAAATAACCTGCTCCTCTTCTCCCAGCCTGTGTGCCTGGTTATCTAAAAACTGCTTGCTACACATCCTGCACTGAATAGGCCCCTTCTGTTCTCCTCAAGGCCACTGAGGCCTCCTTACTCCTGCTTTCCCACAGTCTTCCTGAAAAACACTAAATTGACACATCAAGTTATTAGCCTTTAATTTTCTTTTTTCCAACACTACCTGCAACCTGCTGCCAAAAATGGCTAGAGCGCATGTGCGCTCCCCCACGGGGGTGGGGGTGGGCTCTCCTCCGCGCCCGCAAAACCAGCAAGCTGATTGGCTGTTTCTCCTGAAAGGCGGAACTTTATCCTTGAAGCGGCACTATGATTGGCGTTAAGAGATTTCCTATTCTCACAGCAGCATTGGCCTCCTCATTAATAGTACAGCTGAGCGAAAAGGTTCGGGGCTACTGGATAATCATTTGGGGCTGAAGCCCCGGAAGCCCACCCCAGGCTACGCCCCTGCTCGTACGTTAAAATCTCTTTTCAGCAACAACTTAACACCTTTAATGAACAAACTTAAATTAGATTTGCAACGATGGAGAGCTTTACTTTTATCTTTGATTGCAAGAATAAAATCCATCAAAATTAATGCCTTGCCTAAATTTCTCTTTCTTTTCCAGATTATCCCTTTGTTGCTACCTAAAATGTTTTTTTTTATATTTTGGATCAGTTGGTCATCTCTTTCATATGGGATGGGAAGGTCCCCAGTGTTAAAACATCTTTATTACAAAGATTTAAATTCGATCAGTGCCTATCTCTACCTAACTTCCTGTTTTATTTGGTCAGCCAATAATTATAGGGCTTGAAAAGCTGCTGTTAAATCCTTACACCTCCACCTAGAAGCTCCATTGAAATTTTAAATGGGAGAGAAACGCCGAGATATCTAATCATTTGATCAATTACTTTGAGTTACGAGCATTTGTTTGGCCATAGGCACAGAAAACTGCTCCATTAGCTCCCATGTAAATTTCTCAAAATCAGAATTGGCTTTTTCACAATTTGCCTGTGTTTAACTTGTCATAAATCAGACAGTATTGGGTCAAACCACACACAATTAACTTGGTACCTGCATTCGCCAGGTCGCACCACGCGCGTATCTGGTGGGTGTGGATGGTACTCTATATCGGCGCAATAGAGTAGATCTGAGGGTGGCAGAGCCTTCCGCTTCGGTGGTCATAGATGGTAATGATCCCATAAATGCACCTGCGTCTGAGGTCAGTCTGCCTGTTCCTCAAATACCAAAGGAGGCCCGCCCCTGTGCCTCTGCAAGATCCAGTACAGCAGCCATTACCACGTTCAGGCACTTACATTACACCAAAGCAGGGAGGCAGTTGAAGACACCTGAGAGACTTAATTTGTGAACTGTACTGCAAAATCTAAGGGTCACTTCTTAAAAAATAATCTTGATTGTATTGAAGTTTTACAAGTATGGCTCTGGACACCTTATCGAACTGTCAGGTTTAATGTTTGTCTTTATAAGTTTACTGGGTTAACATTTTAAGAGTGGTAACCACTTCGCTACTTTCTGAAGTAAGTTTGGGTACTTCTTTGTGTATTCTTTTTCTTTTTCTTTACTTTTGTAAAGGAGGCTGTTACGGGATCTGTTAGCTGTTGTCACGGTGAGGCGGCCCCCTACCGGCCGCCTCTGTCCACAGCGGCTGTTGTTGTTGTTTGGTGACGTCATGTGCGTCCCTCAGGTGGGCGGAGCCCGTGATCCGTCTCACCTGAGGGTCGTTTGTTTGCCTATATATGTCTTGTCTTTGTACCAGTTGACCGCTGGTCATTATATCCTTAATTTGGAGATATTGCACGGGTTTTAGGTTTGCACAATTTCTATTAAACCATCCTTTTTCCCTGAGACTTGGCGTGATCGCTTCCTTTTTGTTGCTCACCCCCGCCCGTCACAGCTGTATACTTTTATGATCTATGTTAGCTGTATACTTTTATTATGACACAACGGAAGTCGGCGCCTGTACCGGCATTTGGGCAATACACTTCTGACGATACACTATCCTTGCGTGTGCATCTTTTCTTTAAGCAATACAAGCACAATAACAAACACTGGCTGAAAGCCAAATCTGTCGCATGCTACAGGCACCGTTCGGAAACTGATCAGTTCAGTTAAATGTATTCAGTTCTGTAGATAAATGTGGCTTTTAGCCTGGTGTGGCTTATACAACATTTTCCTTTTTTTTTTTACTTTGTAGGTGCGGCTTATATTGAGGTGTGCTCTATAGTCGAGAAAATAAGGTAAATTAACTGCCTTTAAAGATCTACTTGTGTGATGGTTATAATGTTGTGGACTCCACTGCTTGTCACTTTGCAGTAATATGACCTCTCCTCCAACTAGGGGTTGGAGGGGAGTACTGCCTTCAGCGGCCACTGAAAACTTGGAGGAGCAGAGCCCTGGTGTATCTACTCTGGTAACAAGATTCACTCTTCTTACTGATGTCCACAACCATTTTATTTTCTTCATCAAGTTATGGAACACCATGAAAACTGACAAGAAAAAACACATTTCACATACATTATTTTCAGAAAACAGTTTCTTCCACAAAGATACACAAATTCCAATTTTTACAATAGTTACCGTGTGCGCCTATTTAGCCAGTAGTAGACAGTCCTTTTCTCTTTCACTTAGTTTTCCGCTCACAATTTCCCGTGCACATTACCCAGACAGGAAATGACGTCTCTCCGCAAATTTATAATTTCAATAAGGTCTAACAGCATAACTATGAATTGCATTGCTAATTTCTTCAATTTTATGTAACAAAAAAAAACAAGAAGAAATGAAATATAATAATCCCACAACATCTGGCATTGCCACAGTAACGCATTGCTGTATTTCGAGCATCAGCTACACCTGGCGTGGCAAGTCCTCCTTCCACTAGCTCTTGTCCCTCCCTCTGGGACTCAAGTGAAGTCTCCTGGTCTGACAGGGACATGAGGGAGAGTGTGTGCTAGTCCAGGTACACCCCTCCTTAACCAGGGGAAGCAGCCTCTGTGGAGACAAGCCCTCCTAGAACCAGGCCTCTCCAGGCCAGAGGGTCTGGACAGCCCGGGGGCGAACTCTGCGCTGGTTGGGTGGCTCTTCCACTGCTTGCAGTTCAAGAGATATCCCACCAAGACCAAACCAGACAGTCCTCCTCAACAAAGCAGACTGTTTTGGCCACCGCAAAACTGCACACATGGCCTGATATGGAAGGGGGAGAGGGAGTGGCTATTTCCCCTTCCTGGCCTGCGTACCTTTCAGCATCTGTGATGATCTTGATGGTGATGCAGGAAGTTGAGACAACAGCAACATTATCAACAATATTTATTATCATTTAGCGTGAGCTAATAACACAAAGACAAAAATCACTCCACTGAGACAAAATAACAGGACAAGTACAAGATACACATCACAACAAATGTAACACGTCACTATAAGACAAGAGACAGGTGCTACAGACACACACACTACAATGCACACACACAAACGAACACCTACAAGAACAAATCAAAACACAGGGTCACGCCCAAGGGAAGGAGTTAGGGGCTGTGACAGTATATTATATATTGACATTTTG
The DNA here is from genome assembly GCF_052324685.1 of Brachyhypopomus gauderio. Taxonomy (NCBI): domain Eukaryota; kingdom Metazoa; phylum Chordata; class Actinopteri; order Gymnotiformes; family Hypopomidae; genus Brachyhypopomus; species Brachyhypopomus gauderio. Next base: position 6,555,098 of record NC_135230.1, on the reverse strand, counting down.
ACTTATTGTATATGCTTGCACAATAATATTAGATCAGAATATTAGATATTTGTTCACATTAATCATTCGAACTGTACCTTGTACTGCAGGTGACAGATATGGGGACACCATTTTCTAAACAATCTTCACCCCAACCTCAACCTCCAGGTCAGTTTCTCAATAAACCTGACATTTCTTTTGGAAGAATGTATAAACTGCACCTAGAACATACACTTATATGAAAGTGTACCTGAGGCTGAACATAATACAGTGGCTAGTAAATGTAGATGTGCAAAAGACATGCTGCTCATTGTTTTCTGTCTCTGAAGTTTGAATAATTTTAAAAATGTGAATTTCAAAATAAAGCTATAATTTACTTTTAAAGAAATATCTTTTTCTTTGGGCTACTATCTTGACATGCCTGATTTTATTACGTTCTGGGATAATACTGAGAGAAAAAGGGAAAAATTGTGCCACACCAAGAATATAGGTGTAACGAACCAACCAGGCAGACAAGGATCCAAATGCAGAATATAGTTGCTTTTATTTGAGACGTGAATACAGAGCACTTGAATGAGCGAATAACTCCGCTGAGCGTGTGTGGTGTATGGGTGCTGTAGTTGAGGTCAGGACAGTCCAGGGTCACGCCGGGTAGACAGAAGGCTGAAAGTACACTGGGACTAGGCTGGGAACGAGGTCTGGAACGAGAGCAGGGGTCAGTATACAGGAGGCCAATCACGGGGATAGAATGCTTGGTACGTGGCATGGCAACAATACTTCGCAACCCAGAAGTGAAAGGGGGAAGCTTAAGTAATCGTGAAATTGGTGAGGTAATGAGCAGCAGGTGTATAGAATATTCCGGGAGGTCATGTGCTGTTCCTAACAATAGGTTATTGAAAAAATGTGTAATGACATTCTAAACAGCCTCTGAAATACACTGGCATAATCTTAAACAATATGAAATATATAGTTTTAATATCAAATTATAATAGAGAAACATGGCAGTTCTGAATATTTCCAATAACATGGAGAATCATGTCTGCCAAGTCAAACCTCTGGTATGTCTACTGGTGTAACCACAATTTTTGGAGCAATTTTGAACATTTTGAGCCAGAAGATATTGTAACAGATTGTGATGTCAAACAGAAGGACCTCTGAAGACTCCAACTGCCACAAGTCAAGATTAGTAACTCTCTGTAAAACTTGACAAAAAAAGCAGATTTAGGTCATGGTCAGGTATGATTAAAATACATGTCAAATGGTATGACCTCAATAAAATGTTAATAAATATAAATTATCATAAAATATTCAAGTTACTATGAAAAATTGTTTGAAATATTCAAACCAAGGTCAAGTGTTTACATAGTCATCCACAATAATGCACAATAAAATTTGAATTTGAAATTTCCTGTGGAGTTAGTGGGACGGGCAGGGTGAGCGAAAATAAATGGAAGCGATCATGCTAAGTCTCAGGGAAAAAGGATGGTTTAATATGTAAAGTGCGCAAACCAAAACCCGTGAACTGATCCGAATTAAGGATATAATAACCAGCGGTCAACTGGTACAAAGACAAGACATATATAGACGAACAAACGACCCTCAGGTGAGACGGATCGCGGGCTCCGCCCACCTGAGGGATGAACACAACGCCGCACCCACAGGACAAGCTGCTGCTGTAGACGGGGGCGACCAGTAGGGGACCCGCCGCACTGTTACAGTTACACCATTGCAACATTTCCTTTATGAGACAAATTTGATCAATTTCTGGACAATATTTCTACTTTTGTAGTTTTTTTGTATTATTTATTTTTATTATTAATACGATTATTAAAATTATTGTTGTTATTATTAAAATCATAATATACCATAATATGCAGCTTGAAATGTAGTCTAAAAAGAATTATAAAATCTCTAAATGAGTTTTTAATTTCACATTTCTATAGGATACTGCACATAAACAAGAAATATGTAGGTGGAAACCTGTGTATGCAAACAACAAACTCTCTCCTCTTCTAATAGATTCCTCTTACAAGTAAAGATAAAGTTGCTCGCCATGTTAATGCGGATCTTGCTGCAAGGGCAAATGACCTTGTTAAAATAAAGCAGATACACTACATACACCCTCACATACACATACACATAAAAGGGTAGTTTTACTGAGAGGTTTGAAGTCAAAATGGAAGACAAATTAAGGCCCTGGACATTAGACTAACAGTTTCAGTCATCTTCTGTACTTTAGCTATCAAAGAGAAAGAGACAGGGAAAGATCACAAACATCCAGTCACAGATCTGCCCAGGGAAACACAGGTGCGGATGAGGGAAGAGTGGAAGCAGTATCAGAGGCAGTACAGAGAGAAGGGAAGAAGAAAAGGGTGCTTGCTGAAGTTTTGAACCTTACTCCTCTATCACTGAATTCAACAGCAGATGAGCAACTTTTAATGGTCCTCCAGAGCCCATAGTGTATGTTGCATGACTATGTGCAGCCAAGTTTAAAGAGACCACAGACATCCTCCACTCATGTGAGGGTAGTGCAGAAAAGTACCAGCAAACATAGAGCAGTGATGAAGAAAAGGGAGAAACTAAGGTTCATAAAATAATAATATGATGAATAAGGTTCATGAATTGTTCTTACTGTACTCATTAGGGATCAATATGTTTCTTCATTGTTAAAACTTTTGTTTTATATAGTATAAAAATTCATTAGGTTTTGATCACATTTATTAAAATACCTAATTCACAACTTCATAACTTTTTATTCAAATTTAATTGCTTGTCGTTTGCTTGTCGTCAGTTGGTGTGTAACGCAGCTCAGAGTGACGAGGCAGACACAAAGGTTGAGGAGAGCGAGATTTAATAAGGGGAATTCCAAACTCATGGTCAAACGGGCAGGCATGGGTCATATTCGGAGGGCAACAGGAACAAGACAAATACATAGGCATGACTAAGATGAGCATAAAATGAATGAGGCAGGGAAACAAGAACAGAGAGCAAACAACGGAGAAAGCAATTACCAAAAGGCAGCGATGACAGAACATAGATCCACAAATGAACTCTAAAACACAAATAACCAACAAAGGGCTAGGGAAACACAGGGATTATAAATACACAGGACTAAACTAGACACAGCTGAAGATACTGAGGACACGGTCGTGGCAGACGGGGAGGAAACCATCTGCCAAATAAACGTAATAATAAACATTATTATTAAAATATTTTAAGTATAATTTGAAATTATATTTCATAATAAATCATAATAAACATACAGTATTTCATCTGTACACTTACATAACTTCTACAGTAGAAGAATTGTGGTTACACCATTTGACAATTTGATGTGACTGTGATTCTTTAATTGGTTAAAAATTAGGGGTGGGCATAGATTAATTTTTTAAATCTAGATTAATCTCACTGAAATCTTGAAATTAATCTAGATTAATCCAGATAAATCTATATTAAAATGGCTCATATGCGTGCTACCCAAGTAATGACTAAAAGTCAGTTTTTGAGATAGGGTTTCTTAATACAGAGGGTGCGTTAGACCAGGGGCTCATCTCCTGTTTCCAAAATGCATCAATGACTGCTTGAGAAAGCTGTTCTACTTTGATACTTGAAGAAAAAAAACATGCTCGATAAAATGTTTGAGCATTTGAGCAGAAAGACGAACGGTTTATTCAGTTAAACATGAATTTGTAAGCCTATACTGTACATTAAAAGGGGTTGATAACATGTTTATTCAGCTAACATCCATCACTCCCCCTGCAAACCCAAACCTTTAGGACCTATTGCACTACACTATTAATATAAGCACTATTGCACTCATTGCATCTCTCATTTGCAGCTTTGCACCAAAAACTTGTATTGCTGCTATTAATATTTTTAGTTTAGTTATAATACTTTAATACTATACATAATGTAAATAGACTAGATGTTATACCATGCCACATAATCAAAACAGTCATACCATCATGCCATAATTGCCTCACCTACACCATGGTGCTGATATAAACCAATATCAGTATCTGTCCCGACAGATTACTGAAATGTTTTATGTATACATGTTGTCCCTCACTGTTTTTATTCTTTTAATCGTGTTATGTGACTAAGAGGTACCACTCAGAATCTCGTTGTATCATGTACAATGACAATAAATTCTACTCTACTCTACTCTAAACATAATATTTGAAATGTAAGCCAACATTTAGTACATTTAACCTCACGGACGTAATTTGGGGGGGGACTTTTTCGAAAGCCGGTTTTGGTCATCTGCAGTTTTAACGGTTAAAAATAAATATTTAAATAACGACGAATCTAGCGCTAGGACCATGCAGAAAATGACCGTTCTGAGTTCCGCTCCGGTAACACTTTACGTTCCTAAAAATGAATTTTCCATGAAGCAAACCTGGCGACTTCGTGTCTGCATCCATGTAAACACACATACGATTTGTAATTCACAGGTTTGAAAACTCGTTCTCGCCCCTATTGTGCAATTTGGTTAGGAATACAACCGAGCTAAACTATCAAGTTGAAAGTCATCATAGTTTGCTTACCCATTTTGACCCAATTCCCAACCCAACTTTAAGAATAGATTAACGGCAATAATTTTTATATCGCCCGATAAGAGTATCAAATTAACGAACGCCGTTAACGGCCCACCACTATTAAAAATGGTTAAAATGTCATATGAAATGCTATGGCACCAACAGAAATGCTAACTATACATCTGAACAAACATCTAGCATGTTGTTTTACAGTTTTTCTTGATTGGTTTGGCTCATTTCTTGAAACCAAAATTACATTCTACAAACTCTAAGATCATTTGGCACAACTGTCTTACAGATCAGCACAACAAAAGACCTGACTTGCAAAAGCGTATATCTGTCCCAAAATTGTTCACTTATGCTTCAATGCTAAATTCCTTTTTCATTTAAAGAGTCAGTGCCACAAAAATAGTAAAGATTGGCGTGCAATTGCTTTGGCCCATTTCTTGAAACAGACTGGACATTCTCAAGCATTTGGTGCTTTTATCAAAATAACCTGGATGGTTCAGCACAACACCATGGTTTGCTTTCAGAAGACCATATCCTTTCCAAAACAATTCACCCATGTGTCAAAACTCAATTCCCTTCTCGTATGAATAGTCAGTGCTACCAAAATGCATTGTCCATTTGGCATTGTGTGAGCACTTTAAGTCAAAATGGTAAGATGTGTTGTCACTATGGCAAAGGACTAACTAACAAAATACAATGGTGTATAAAACTGAAAAAGAGGATTTTACAAAGGTTAATCACACATGAAACTAATAACACCAAGGAAGTTGAAACCATTTTTATTCACACAAAAATTTACTTGCTTACAATACAAAAAGTAGTGTAAAAAGGAAATGTAAACATAATGTCCATTCTGTAATACAATCAAATAAAAAATAGTCCTATAAATAAAGTTGGGGGTGTGGTTTCACTTCACTAGTCACTGTCCTCACCCTCCCTCACCTGGCCACCGTCCTCAACCTCCCTCACCTGGCTGCCGTCCTCACCCTCCCTCACCTGGCCGCCGTCCTCAACCTCCCTCACCTGGCCACCGTCCTCACCCTCCCTCACCTGGTCACCGTCCTCACCCTCCCTCACCTGGCCACCGTCCTCACCCTCCCTCACCTGGCCACCGTCCTCAACCTCCCTCACCTGGCCACCGTCCTCAACCTCCCTCACCTGGCCACCGTCCTCACCCTCCCTCACCTGGCCACCGTCCTCAACCTCCCTCACCTGGCCACCGTCCTCACCCTCCCTCACCTGGCCACCGTCCTCACCCTCCCTCACCTGGCCACCGTCCTCAACCTCCCTCACCTGGCCACCGTCCTCACCCTCCCTCACCTGGCCACCGTCCTCACCCTCCCTCACCTGGTCACCGTCCTCACCCTCCCTCACCTGGCCACCGTCCTCAACCTCCCTCACCTGGCCACCGTCCTCACCCTCCCTCACCTGGCCACCGTCCTCACCCTCCCTCACCTGGTCACCGTCCTCACCCTCCCTCACCTGGCCACCGTCCTCAACCTCCCTCACCTGGCCACCGTCCTCACCCTCCCTCACCTGGCCACCGTCCTCACCCTCCCTCACCTGGCCACCGTCCTACAAGACCTCTCTCGACGAGTTGAATTTGTTGACCTGCCTCTGCCATTGTGAGGCGATGGTTTAAAACGTGGTCAATAAGCGTCGCCCGAATTTCATCTGGGACAACACAGTGTGATGGTGCTCCTCGGTCTCTTCCCCCTGTCCCCCTCTTCTTTGTCTTCTTCTTCCACCTCTTCCTCGAGCAGAAAGGTGTCTTCTTGCTTGTGTTGGGCTAGTTGCCTCCATGTTCAGTAATTGTATTGGTCCTAGTCAAGCTCTCTATGTACAGGCCTACAAGACTGATAGCATTCACAAGTATGGACAGCACCTGTCAAGTGTCTATCTGATTGGTCATCTGAGATGTGTGAACCTCCTCCTTCATTAGTAAGGTTCGAGTTTCAGATGTTCAATTGTAGTTATGAATTTATCAAATGTTTCAAGAGGTTGGTATGTGGTATTCATGGTATAATGCTCTTGACTGTGCTAACTGTACAGTAGGCTACTTGTACTAAATCCTTTGCAAAGATGCACTGAGATATTTGAGACATTTTCAATTTGACTAAACCAATGAGAAATGCTATTCTTTTGTGAACAATTGCCAAGGAGTTAGACTTGTCCATGTTGTTTTGAGAATGTCATCTCAAGAAATGAGAATGTTTTCAAGAAATGAGCCAAACCAATCGAGAAAAAGTGTAACTGTAACAAACTGCATGTTGCAGAGCTAGGAGGCGGACACAAACACTGAAGAGAGCGAGGTTTATTCAAGGGAATTCCATATTCGTGGTCATTGAAACAGGCACGGATCATAACAGGGGGGGCAATCCGAATAACACAGGTAAACAGGCATGGCAACACACACGGAGAACTCACAGGGCAACGAGACTCGAGACACAAAACAACCGATAACTGACTTGGGGCACACAGGGACTATAAGTACATGGAACTAACATGACACAGCTGGAAACACTGACGACACGGGCGTGGCAGACAGGGGAAACCATAGAGACAGACAACAAGGCGGGATCAATGAGCAGGGAACAACACAGATGCGAGGAACAGGGAAACTGGAGCGACAGCTAAGAGAGGGGGCGTAGCCTTACATGACATATTTGCATATTTGTGATTTGGACATCATACCAACCCTTATTTGTCACTGACCCAGATATAAGTAGGTACGTCTTTGAAATGAAATGAATAATGTGAACATAACTGTTCTATAATTGTTTAAATAAGTAAACAAAACATTTACATCATTTTTGCAGCCTTATTGTCATATAGACAATAAGACCTTTATAAATTCTAAGCAGCACAGAAGTATATTCTGAGTACAGTTTCATCTTTCATTTATCAAAGTTTGATTTTCATGCTTTTCTTGCCTTGTTTACAGAATTTGATAAACCATGGAGGCCAGTGACTTGGAAGTATGATCAGTGACTACAAAGACACATTAAAAGACAGACTAGTATTGTCATTAATTAAATAATCCATACAGAGAAAGTGTAACTAATGCCCAGCTGTACTTTCTACATAGCGATGAAAGAAACAAAGACCAGATGTTGGATAAACTGAAGAAATTCCAGCCCGGAAGTGCCGACGTCAGTCAGTTGAGGATTCTGGTCAATGGCCCAGTTGGAGCAGGGAAGTCCAGCTTCATCACCTCTATTAATAATGCCTTACAAGGCTATAACACAGCTGCTGCCCTGGCAAGTTCACTAAGTGATTCAAGTTTTACTCTTAAGGTAATTACCAGTCTCCTGAGCATTCGTATTCTCAGACTATTAGCTATTAACCATACAAGAGGTAATTGATAATTTGCCACATTTTGAATTCTGGAACAGTTTTAATCCACAGTGTCATACAGCAGACCCAAGGGGACCACAACACCCAGAATTGCAGCCATCATCTTCCTCGATCCTCCTCCCCTCACTACTAGCTCACTACTCCCTCACATCTGTTTTCAATTTAGAATCTCCCTTATATACTCCACCAGTCTATAGTCTCTTTGCGAAGTATTGCTGAAACTCCTGGAACTCTCTATTCGTGGTTCGAACTAGATTTCACTTTACGATTCTCCTTCGGATTCCCCTCTTGGTACCTTTGCCTGCTGTATACAACTCTCTGATACTGACATGGAATGTTATTGACACAGAGTTTGCATTACAGTTGGATTCTGTCTACTACTGCACTCTTAATAAAATCCAGTTTTTACATTTCCACACGTCTGCAAGACACTATGGTCCATCCATCACACAGAGAGCCAAAGTGTCTCCCATTTTGCTGGTTGTCTTACCACCCGGTCCACATAGACCGGTCTGTTTTAACACACAAAAAAAAACATTTTCACCACCAAATTTATTGGTTTTATTAAACACTTTTAACTGTGAACAACATCTCAGATAGTTATCATGAATTTATAGAATTACACATAAAATATCTAGTGAAAATACAAATGCACTGAAAATATATTACAAAAGGAACATGTAATGAAAAAAAAAACCAAACTCAACATGGTGTGTGTGTGTGTGTCTGTGTACGTATGTGTGTGTGTCTGTCTGTGTGTGTGTGTGTGCACGCGCACATGTGAATTCATGCACATGAGTGGCATGTCACACTCAGATCAGAGTGGGCCTTGCAAACATAGGCATAACGTGTGTGTGTCTGTGTGTGTAGGTGTGTGTGTGTCTGTGTTTGTACGTGTGTGTGTAGGTGTGTGTGTGTGTGTGTAGGTGTGTTTGTGTGAGTGATTGTGTGCGTGTCTGTGTGTTTAGGTGTGTGTGTGTGTGTGTGTGTGTGTGTGTGTGTGTGTGTGTGTGTGTGCACGCGCGCATGTGAATTCATGCACGAGTGGCATGTCACACTCAGATCAGAGTGGGAAGTAGTTTGCCTTGCAAACATAGGCATAACGTGTGTGTGTGTCTGTGTGTGTAGGTGTGTGTGAGTGAGTGACTGTGTGTGTGTAGGTGTGTGTGTGAGTGTAGGTGTGTGTGTGTGTGTGTCGGTGTGTGTGTAGGTGTGTGAGTGAGTGTGTGTGTGTGTGTGTGTGTGTGTGTGTGTGTGTGTCTGTGTGTGTGTGTGTGTGTCTGTGTGTGTGTGAGTGTGTATGGGGGTGTTTTCTGTCTGATAGATGAATATATTCTGAATACCCATTCATTTCCTGTGACGGTCACGCTTGACCGGCAACAACACAGATGTAAAACGTTGGTTTAAAACACTCAAAATTCAATGAAAAAGATGATCATCACTTTTATATGTTCCAGTGCATAGTGTGGAGGATGGCATAAGGCCTTGCAGCAATCAGATGTAAAACACAATATTTATGAGTGGTTTAAGTTGTAAATCGGTCAGTTATGACCCGAATACGACTTAATTGAACTGAATTCTATATAATGTTTACACTGTAAACATTGTATTACCACAAACCAGATAATTTTCTTACTAGATATTCCACACTTTTTTTGGTCCATAAATTTTATACATTTTCCAGCTCCACCATCATTATTCTTATTGATAGGATTGTACTCAAGATTTTCTTAGAGCTTTGAACCAGAACTTTGATCTGTACAAAGTTGAATGTGCTGACAACAAAATCACACAAAAATCATCAATGGAAATCAAATTTATTAACCAATGGAGGCCTGGATTTGGAGCCAAACACAAAATAAAAGTGGAAAAACACACTACAGGCTGATTCAACTTTGATGTAATGTCCTTAAAACAAGTCAAAATGAGGCTCAGTATTGTGTGTGGCCTCCACGTGCCTGTATGACCTCCCTACAACGCATGGGCATGCTCCTGATGAGGTGGCGGATGGTCTCCTGAGGGATCTCCTCCCAGACCTGGACTAAAGCAACCGCCAACTCCTGGACAGTCTGTGGTGCAACGTGACGTTGGTGGATGGAGCGAGACATGATGTCCCAGATGTGCTCAATCGGATTCAGGTCTGGGGAAAGGGCGAGCCAGTCCATAGCTTCAATGCCTTCATCTTGCAGGAACTGCTGACACACTCCAGCCACATGAGGTCTAGCATTGTCCTGCATTAGGAGGAACCCAGGGCCAACCGCACCAGCATATGATCTCACAAAGGGTCTGAGGATCTCATCTCGGTATCTAATGGCAGTCAGGCTACCTCTGTTGAGCACATGGAGGGCTGTACAGCCCTCCAAAGAAATGCCACCCCACACCATTACTGACCCACTGCCAAACTGGTCATGCTGAAGGATGTTGCAGGCAGCAGATCGCTCTCCACAGCGTCTCCAGACTCTGTCACGTCTGTCACATGTGCTCAGTGTGAACCTGCTTTCATCTGTGAAGAGCATAAGGTGCCAGTGGCGAATTTGCCAATCCTGGTGTTCTCTGGCAAATGCCAAGCGTCCTGCACGGTGTTGGGCTGTGAGCACAACCTCCATCTGTGGACGTCGGGCCCTCATACCATCCTCATGGAGTCGGTTTCTAACCGTTTGTGCAGACACATGCACATTTGTGGCCTGCTGGAGGTCATTTTGCAGGGCTCTGGCAGTGCTCCTCCTGTTCCTTCTTGCACAAAGGCGGAGGTAGCGGTCCTGCTGCTGGGTTGTTGCCCTCCTACGGCCTCCTCCACATCTCCTGGTGTACTGGCCTGTCTCCTGGTAGTGCCTCCAGCCTCTGGACACTACGCTGACAGACACAGCAAACCTTCTTGCCACAGCTCACATTGATGTGCCATCATGGATGAGCTGCACTACCTGAGCCACTTGTGTGGGTTGTAGAGTCTGTCTCATGCTACCACGAGTGTGAAAGGACCACCAAACATTCAAAAGTGACCAAAACATCAGCCAGAAAGCATAGGTACTGAGAAGTGGTCTGTGGTCCCCACCTGCAGAACCACTCCTTTATAGGGGGGGTCTTGCTAATTGCCTCTGATTTCTACATGTTGTCTATTCCATTTGCACAACAGCAGGTGAAATTGATTCACAACAATCAGTGTTGCTTCCTAACTGAACAGGTTGGTTTCACAGAAGTGTGGTTGACTTGGAGTTATATTGTGTTGTTTTTTATTGAGCAGTGTATATATATATATATATATATATATATATATCAAACAGCTATATATATCAAATCAATATTCATTATCACGTATCAGTTCTGCTATGTATACTTGCAAACAGGCTTTGTAGGGGAGATGTAGGGGTGGAAGTAAATGCAAAGCCCCAACGTAAAACAAAAAAAAAACACCAAAATATCTATGATGATTGACTCTATTTATGGAAAAAAGTATTATATATATTATGTAGATAACATTATGAGCCTGTAATATTGGTACATACTTCAAAATCAAGGATACAATAACCAGCAGTCAATTGGTAGTACAAAGACAAGACATATATAGATGACAAACGACCCTCAGGTGTGAGAGATCCTAATAGGCCCCGCCTGCCTGAAGGACGAACACAAAACAACAACAGGACAACATGAGTCGGCCAACAGGGGGCCTCCATACCGTGACAACTGGGAAGTTCACAGAACTTAGTTTGAGATCAGGAATAAACAGCGTTTTTACAGTCAGGTTCTTTTATTTTAAATATAAATTGCACACAGTTTTTGTAGGGGAGATTTAGGGAAGGCAGTAAATGCAAAACAAAAAAAACACCAACATGTCTGGGCTGATTGATTACATTTGTTTTAAGTTAAGTATTATATAGATTATGATCTTTAATATTGATACATGCTTCTGTATGCTGTTTCCAGTACAAAACACACAGGTTTAAGAAAAATCTACCAGGGTCCTTTTATCCATTTGTCTTAAATGACATCATGGGACTGGAGGAAGGGAATTCACGAGGAGTCCACAGTGAAGATATAATCGGAATACTGCAGGGTCACATTAAGCAGGGCTACACTGTAAGTATATTGTTAACACTGGATGGAAAACAGAGTACTGGTACTTTGTGGAACTGTTTGGATGGTGTATTCCTGCTACACAGCTTACTTATGCAATGCAAAAATAACCAGAGATAACCAGAAAGGGTTGGTGCATGGAGATATCTCTTCTGCAGAGAATAAGGACACTAAAGCTTTGATAAACTGGTTTATGTCACAGTACAGCTCCTGACTCCTCCCTCAGATGTGTGTGTGTGTGTGTGTGTGTGTGTGTGTGTGTGTGTGTGTGTGTGTGTGTGTGCGCATGCGTGTTCATCTTCATCATGCACCTGTTCCTTATTAATATGATGCGCTACACTTGTGTTTCATTTGTATTTGTGCGTTTAAGTGTGCGACTTCTCTCGTGTCTTTGTCTGTTTAAAAAACCAACATAAAACCACACTCCCACCTTGCATCCTGCTTCACCCTTGCGTTACGATTTGATTGAAAACCCGGTTGCTATGAATCAAATCTACAAGCTAATTTGGTCACATATTGTATGTATTTGCAATATGAATTAATGATTGAAGGAAGGAAGTTATATAGAACCTTTGAATATACCCGAGGTCGCTTCACAATTAACACACACAGCTTTTACATCCCGTCACACATCGTAGAGTTGTGGCAGCCAACTGCGCATGTTGTACTCTCACCCAGAAATCCTGGGGGACTGAATCTGGTGTCTGTGTGAATGGTGAAACACATATGTGCATTTGTCAGTGGTGCTTAAATAGATCTGCCTTGCTGATGGATACAGAGTATTCTCTGAGAAAAGTGCATACTAACACACTAAGCTGGATTTGAATTTTTGTTTTTTTTACCCACACTTTCCTTTCAGTTCAATCCTGTTAGCCCAATCGCTAAAGATAATAAGGAATATTATAACGACAACCCCAGCTTCAATGACAAAGTTCACTGTCTGGTGAGTGTTCTCCCAGCAAACAGCATCTCCCTCATGTCTGAAGAAGTCATCAAGAAGCTGAAGACTGTTCGTGAGAAAGCACGGGACTTGGGTGAGTAATTCATATCTAAATATACTGTAGCTACCTGCTGATTGACCACTTTAACTGTTAATAGTTAATACTAGTGTAAGATGTGTAAGTAATCATGCTATTATCATGCTACTATCATGCTACTATGCGCATCGAGCCTTCATGCAATTATGCATAAGGTGTGGCTAGCTGCAGACTGATTGTTTCTATATTACTATTATGACTTGTGATATTATCCTTTGCCTTTTGTTTACGGAATAGGGAACGTTCTCATATTTTAATGATGAGAACGGACCCCTGTGTAAGACACACTAATTCTTTGCATGCCATACCTTGTGACAGAAATCCCACAAGTTATCATCATGTCAATGGTGGATAAAACGTGTCCCATAGTTCAAGAGGACCTAAGCAAGATTTACCGCAGCATGAAAATCAAGGAGAAGGTGAGTAGAACAGAAATACTCTTCCCACAGAATGCCAGCTTCCAACATCCATTTCCGTACAGTGGGAAAAATAAGTATTTATTCAGTCACCAATTGTGCAAGTTCTCCCACTTAAAAAGATGAGAGAGGCCTGTAATTGACATCATAGGTAGACCTCAACTATGAGAGACAAAATGTGAAAAAAAATGAGAAAATCATTTTGTCTGACTTTTAAAGAATTTATTTGCAAATAATGGTGGAAAATAAGTATTTGGTCAATAACAAAAGTTCATCTCAATACTTTGTTGTATATCCTCTGTTGGCAATGACAATGGCAAAGTCTTCACAAGGTTGGCACACACTGTTGCAGGTATGTTGGCCCATTCCTCCATGCAGATCTCCTCACGTTTCATCTTCATTGCCCTTGCTGATGGAAGGAGGTTTGCACCCAAAATCTCACAATACATGGCCCTATTCATTCTGGTGGAAAATAAGTATTTGGTCACCTACAAACAAGCAAGATTTCTGGCTGTCACAGACCTGTAACTTCTTTTTTAAGAGGCTCCTCTTTCCCCCACTCATTACCTGTAATAATGGCACCGGTTTGAAGTCATTAACAGTATAAAAGACACCTGCCCACAACCTCAAACAGTCACACTCCAAACTCCACTATGGTGAAGACGAAAGAGCTGTCGGAGGACACCAGAAACCGAATTGTAGGCTGGGAAGACTGAATCTGCAATAGGCAGACAGCTTGGTGTGAAGAAATCTACTGTGGGAGCAATAATCAGAAAATGGAAGACCTACAAGACCACTACTAATCTCCCTCGATCTGGGGCTCCACGCAAGATCTCAGCCCGTGGGGTCAAAATGATCACAAGAACAGTGAGGAAAAATCCCAGAACCACAAGGGGGGATCTAGTGAATGACCTGCAGAAAGCTGGGACCAACGTTACAAAGGCTACCATCAGCAAAACACTACGACGCCAGGGACTCAGATCTTGCAGTGCCAGACGTGTCCCCCTGCTTAAGCCAGGCACGTCTGAAGTTTGCTAGAGAGCATTTGGATGTTCCAGAAGAGTATTGGGAGAATGTCATATGGTCAGATGAAACCAAAGTAGAACTATTTGGTAAAAACACAACTCGTCGTGTTTGGAGGACAGTGAATGCTGAGTTGCATCCAAAGAACACCATACCAACTGTCAAGCATGGGGGTGGCAACATCATGCTTTGGGGCTGTTTCTCTGCAAAGGGACCAGGACGACTGGTCCGTGTACATGAAAGAATGAATGGGGCCATGTATTGTGAGATTTTGGGTGTAAACCTCCTTCCATCAGCAAGGGCAATGAAGATGAAACGTGAGGAGATCTGCATGGAGGAATGGGCCAACATACCAGCAACAGTGTGTGCCAACCTTGTGAAGACTTACAGAAAACGTTTGACCTCTGTCATTGCCAACAGAGGATATACAACAAAGTATTGAGATGAACTTTTGTTATTGACCAAATACTTATTTTCCACCATTATTTGCAAATAAATTCTTTAAAAGTCAGACAAAATGATTTTCTCAATTTTTTTTTTCACATTTTGTCTCTCATAGTTGAGGTCTACCTATGATGTCAATTACCGGCCTCTCTCATCTTTTTAAGTGGGCAAACTTGCACAATTGGTGACTGACTAAATACTTATTTTCCCCACTGTAGCTCACAATAGCTGCTAACAGGTGAACATGTGCTTCACCTGGGGGACGCAATCACTGAATCTTCTTGAGCTGCATAGCAGTTCAATGTGCACACTGTGGCATAAGTGACATAGCTATTGTACTCACTCGGCTGACGTCCATCACCACTCACTCCATCCCATCCCCTTCTAAACAAAAGATTTTGAGCAAACTGTGTATAATCTTGTGAAATAAGTTTCATAGTGAAATCATAATGAAACATGTATAATGAACAAAGTTCTATTGTGTTTTTCTTAGATGCAAGAGTGTAGTTACAGACTGGGGATCCCAATGAACTGTATCTTCCCTGTGCAGAACTACCATGAGCAGATTACCAACAACACAAACATGGATATTTTGCTTTTGATGGCAATAACAAAAATCATTGACTTTGCCAATGACTATGTGGAAGACCAGGCTTACAATCAGACTTTTGCTCATTAATGAAGAAAGAGCAACCTTTGTTATGATACATGATTCAAAACTGCACACATGGACAGAGATGTATCAGACACCATAATGTTACGTTACGTTGCTATAACACCTGTAACATGAAATTACATATTCACATAGTTAGCATAGGATTGTCATCTCTCCCCACTTAAATAGGCAAAAGTTTAAGATGATTCATCACATATGTACAGTTGCAAAATCAACAGGAGGCATGACTCCTTCAAACCTTCCTGTAACAACTTTTGGTCACCAGGCAGATAGAAGCATCTTAATCTACTCACCACACAATCACACACTGTCAGCAATTATGGCACAGAAAGCAAAGCATATATTATCAAGGTCAGAAAAGACAAAGAACATAATTACCCCCCATAGCCCATAAGGTATGAGGGTAGTTTCACTTGGTTAATGTTTAGTCTAACTGTTGCAGAAAGATCCTGCATTAGAAGACACCAGCAAACACCTCTTTCAGACTTTTGGGCAAAAGCCATTGCAGAAGGTAACACATTAACTGGGATATTTCCATCTTTAGCAGACAAGATAGCAAGAGTATGTGAGTTAGAGGACAAGAAACCTGGGGCCATTTTCGGGGTTTGACGTTAAAATTGACACTGAATATCAGTGGCGGCTGGTCAGTAGGGCACGCCGGGCGCCTCCCCCATCAAATTCTCCAGAGAATAAATGCTACTTAGGCATATAACCGTATGTAAATTATATAGGCTATTGCAAATAAATGATAAAACTTGTAATACTGGCCATTAATATTTCTTTAAAAAAAGGCCTGTTGAATTTCTGTGCCATTCCATCAGGGCCGGAGTGGGACACTTTTTCAGCCTGGGAGTTTCATGCCCAAATCCGGTCCAAAATTATTTTTCCCTCCCAATCGGCCCAAACTAGAGATTGACATGAGCCGGCCCATGGGGAATCCTCCCGAACCTCCCGATTAGCCACTCCGGCTCTGCATTCCATGTATACCGTATAATTCCTGTGTGTGGGGCGCCGACCCTGGACACACCAACGTTTATTGATAGTCTATCAGTATAGTTAATAATTTTTCCTCTTATGTGTTTGGATTATCCTCGATGATTTTCATTACCATTCTGACGGATCGTTAGCTGACCAAGAGGACAGGGAAGTTTCATTTAAATTGGCACATAATTTCTTCCAAATGAAGGAAATTCAGTTTTACCCTTACAAACAAACAAACCCCTTCACCAGGCATTCGGTTTATGAAAAAAAGAAAGCTTAGAGTGGACAGATCCAATTTCAGGGTTTGTATGGTTATTTGAAATCCCTGAAAATGCTTGAATTTTAATGTTGTATTTTCCAGATTTGAAAGTGCTGGCATTTGGGTTATAGTACTTTCAAATGCTTGAATTTAACCATATTTAATTGCTCAACAAATAGCTACCTGACTGAATGGTTTCAGTAGGACGAATTTACAGATATATCTGTGGATTTGTGCTACCGTGAAGATTTGTGCTAACGTTTAGAAATGCTCAACCACAGCGCGTATATACGTTATAATACATTATATATTACTTTATAAATCCTGTAATTATAATGTGCTTTCGAAATGCTCAACCACAGAGCGTATATACGTTATAATACATTATATATTACTTTTAAAATCCTGTAAGTATAACGTGCTTTCAGCGATAATGCAGGTAGCATAATTTTACCTGTTGTGTAACCATACCAGAACGTGCTTACATTGATGATATTGTAGGTAGGATGATTTTACCTGTTGTCTAACCTTACACTGAAAAAAATGAACTTAGGAAATTGAACATTATGAAATTGCATATGTTTTCGTTTTTGTTTCAACTTAATAATAATAAGCAATGTTCAAAAACGTTATAGTAAGCTTATAAAACATGCTTAAAGTGAATTAGAAATAATTATGTTGGGTCTTGTATGCCAAATTGCGCATGTGCCCAGGAAAACACACTTTCCCAGGTTGACAGTCGCGCAATGTCTCGTGCTCGTCTTTGTCTAAAGTCCGTGCCCGTGTAAGTGTGTGAAAAGTACTTGCGCCATCACATCGAGCTTCACATTGTTTGTGGATTAAAGTATATGTTGCACTATATCTACGTTTGTCTTGCCTTGCCTCCGCACATCACACATTGTATTTTGAAATGCATCAAAATTACTCAAAACATTGTTTAAACTAGAAGTCCCTGAAATTTCAACCACCCCCCTGAAGTCCCAAAAGAGGGTCCAAAGAACCTTAGTCCAAACTGACACCTCTGGTGGCTCCAATTAACATCCATTCATTTGCAAAAGTGCCCATTGCCTGAGGAATCAGCAGGGGGGAGAAGAGCTGAACTTGCCTCCAGTGTTATGTAAATGAGGCGTGTGTCAGGTATGGGTGGTTCCTGCTGAAAGCTTGCACCTCCTTGGCTGCCATATGAGACTGTGCAAGATCTCTTGCAAGAAGTCTCCTCATCTACAGAACCATATGTTTGAGATTTGATTTGTGAAAGGTTGAAATAATGTGAAATTGACACAAACATAATATTTGAATTATAATGGCATATAGGTGGCATATTGATTAGTCAAAATGGCTCTGATATTTTTAACCTTATTTTAAGTAGTTTTGTCTTTTGAAAAACTGCTAATAGGTAAAAATGTTTTTACATAAATGTATACAAAAAACCCTCAGCTACTTGAAATAGAATAATATTATTGAGCAATTTTAACTTATCAAGATCAAGATTTTGCAGTGTGTCTCTTCCAAATACAGCCATAACCAGCAAACAAAAATAGGAAATTTAGGAAATTTTACCAAAAGAGATATCACTACTACAGATTTTCACTACTCTCTGAAAACTAACAATGTGTTGTGTGTGACATTTGTGACCCTAGTCTTGAAAATTGCTTCATATGGGCTTTTCAAACTTTTTTTTTTGGCCCACCTCCACCCTTTCACCTTTGGAGGACAACTTTGTTTTCATGTAAGGATCAAAAGAAAACAATTCTGTATAATACAGTACAATAGTGATAAAAACAATTGGAGTTAGGTGAACCATACAGGACAGGAGAGAAAAGAGGGGGAGAGAAAGTAAAAAGGGAAAAGACAGAAGAGCAGAAAAAACAGCTCAAATGATTCACCAACTGCTGCTACTAAATGAAGAGCAGAAAGTAAGACATACAGCACAAATGACTGATGTATGTGTGTGTGAGTGTGTGTGTTTATGTAAGTGCAACATAGGATAAATGTACAGAATGTACTTATTAGCAAGGCCCCAGAGGCCAGAGGCAGGCAGAGAAAGACCAGGGAACCCCACCCGCCCACGGCCCCTCCAGGATCATGTCCAAAGCCTGCTGTGTACTGGAAACCTTTGCTATCCTTGCTTCTCAGTCAACAGAGTAAGTGAAATGTGTGGTGACATGAATTTTCATCCACATGTAGGTGGCTACAGTCATCTTTCTCTTTATTATAAAACTGACACAGACATTATTTGAACTATAATTCCAAAACATCTCAAGTCTGCCTCCTTTGTACTAATTTTGGATTTTTTTCTCACTGCAAAAGGTGACATGATTATTGGTCAAAATAGCTAAAGTTCAGATTTCTCTGAAAGGGTATTTTCTTCTCCGTCTGAGTCAATGGATCAACATAGCTCACACTATCACCCATCCCCCCGTCTACCTAGAAGTGGCTGCATGACAAAGGATGGCCTCATGATCCAAAATACCTCAGCACTGGCTTTTGGCAGGCTCAGGTAGAAATGTAGTAATGTTAGTAATGTTTTTCTTCTAAAAAAGATAAGTGGGTTCAAAATAACAATTTTTGAAAAAAATTACCAAATTAATTGTGTTGATCCACCTCAAAAAAGGTCATGCAAAAGTGTGTAAGCTGGTCCTGAGTGTGTCTGCCCATCCCCCAGCTGCATTGTTGTGCAGGGGACATGCATAAGGTGAGAGAGGCAGTCAGAGGGCCTGGCTGTGAGCAGCAGCTACAGAGGACATGATGTAAGTTTAGAAATATATACAATAAAGTTGAAATGTTCTCAACAGAGCACTCACATACAATTATCCACTCAGTCTGCCACTCCCTCATTTGGGGAGAAAGCTACACTATTGTGGCTATGCCCCAGACAATTTTTTAATCATGGAGGGGTCTGAAATTTTTGTCTTAGGTGCATGTCCTCACTGTATTGGAATATTTTATTGTCTGAGTGAAAGAGAAACAAAATGGGGTCACTAAAGTGGGAATAGCCACAGTACTGTAGCTTTCTCCCCAAATGAGGGACTGGCAGACTGGGTAGATAGTTGTATGTGAATGCTCTGATGAGAACACTCATGAACAATTGTGCAAATGTGAGATGTGTCGACTGCTACAGATACACGTGTGGCAAATGTACCAGGGAGATACCCTGGCAGTGCCAGGCATGTTCTGACAGACTGCTGAAGTGCTAGTCACACAAGAAGGACATACCACTCACACACACACACACACACACACACACACACACACACACACACACACACACACACACACACACACACACACACACAAACACACACACACACAAACACACACACACACACACACACAGCCCTGCACTGCAGCCTATTGTAAATATGTGTGGAATTGTTTTATTCCTTGTATTTTTTGTATAATTTTATGGCAATAATAAAAAGCATGGAACATAAAAAAGCATGGAAACATAACAGTTGTTCTTTTGTATGTTTCTCATGCTGAAATTTCAGTCCTCCTGACTTAGACACAAATGCTTCTGGTCATTACTCACATGTACCTGGCTATAAAATTTCTAATTTTCTATTTAAAATATAAAAAAATAATTTATTGTTTGTGCTTTGTTGCTCAGATAAAACTAAACTATATACAATATATATAACCTTTATATTATAAAATACAATAAACTGAATAGAACTAACTAAATGGCTAAACTCAATGAAAAACAACAATTAGTTGTGAGCTGAAGCATGCCCCCTCCTGTGGTGCGCCAGTAATGGCCTTATTTACAGAACAAAAGTGCCTGCTCGCAGCTGATAATAGGGTGTTATCTAAAATCCTTCAGTTCTCTCGACCCTTCTCTGGGTTCCGATGGTAGAAGTGTTGAAAGACCCTTCTCTGGGACTTCTAGTGTTAACATTGTGCATAATTTAATGCTGCATTCAACACCCTCTGATGTCAGAAGCTGAAGTCGGACACATGGAGATTTTCGATGCAGCACGAACTGGCAGAGTTGACGTAAACGCTATTTCCAAAATGGCTGTACAGTACATTAACAGTAAGATGCTAAATAATGATGTACAATTCGTACGCTAATTCCAATAGTAACGTTATTTTTAAACCTCTATTATCAACACATATTTTTGCTGCATTTGTGTTCAAAAACTAAAATCAACAGCTAATGTTTTGCTGACAGAATAGCATTATTTTAATACTTTGCTCTTCTTCATCCCAGATATATTTGTAGTAGCTACAAAGATATTTGCTAAAACTGATGATTAGCCAAACGACGAACAAACGTGTTTCTTTCATTTCACACACACAAACCACCTGAACGCGAGCAAGTCGCGTGAAGGAGTTTCACCTCGGAGAAATCTACTGCCCGACTTCCACTTGAATGCAGCATAAGTGTCACGTTGAGGACCCCGGCCCCTTCCTTTTGGGCGTGTGTTTACATTGTCTACGTGTCATCGTCTGCATCTGTGGATCTTCGTGGTGGTGGTTAAGTCTAGTGATAATCCGTCTCACCTGTGAGTCGTCTCGTCATCACGTGGGGCTAATGTGGTTTGTCTATGTAATGTGCACTCGCACAGTGTCCTGTGCTCGTCGTTGTCTAAGTACACGTTGTGTGTGCTTCAGTCAGTGTTGCCCGTACGCTAGAAAGCGCTATTTGTGTTGAATAAACTGTCAGTGATGTATGCTGAAAGCAGGATTCGTGTCTCGTCCTTGCCGCCGCACCCAACGTCACAGAACGACGAGCCGCAAAGAGACACCAACATGCCAGGCTACGCCACCCGGCCTAAGAAGGCAGATCGCCCCAGCAAGCGGCACCACCGCTCTTCTTCCTCTCCCCCGCGCCGCAAAGCCCCGCCGACTCGGGCACAGCTCATGCAGGACCCCGAGTGTTCGTACCTGCTGTGCGCGGCTCGGGAAACCTCCATACCCGAGTTGGCGGAGGAATACCGCCGGACAGCTGCACGGGTGTGGGAGGAGAGACACCCCTCTCCTTCCCGGGATTGCTCGCCCATACTAGCAAGCGTCCCTGACCTCTACGAGGCAGGCACGCCACCAGAGGGCGAGCTTGTAGAAGAGGAGAACCCACCGACGCTGGCGCAGCTGGAAAAGGACCCGGTATGCGCCTACCAGCTGGCCTCAGCCCGGCGGCTAGAGGAGAGGGACCCCGAGCTGGCGGAGACCCTCCGCCAGGGCACGATGCGGATTTGGAGGGAGCGACACTCTTCTCCATCCCACGCCCTCTCGCCTCTGAGGGTGGGCTCCTGCGTCTATGGTGCTATCGAGTCCACCCCAGAGAGCGAGTTTGGGGAGGGGGACTCCGAGGAGGAGGAGGACGCCTACCCTCCGTCACTGTGCGATGCCTCCACCGTTGACTACGGTGGGGAGGGGGAGGAGGCCTACCCCCCGTCTGTGAGCGACGCTACGACAGTCGACTACGGGGAGGAGGAGGAGGAGTCAGAGGAAGAGGACTACCTCCCTCCGCCCGTGGGCCCCTCTTCCACCGTAGAGGAGGGGGAGGAGGAGGACGATGGACATTAACCACCGTCGGAGCGCTCTGCATACCCCGCCGATTACGGTGAGGAAGAGGAAGGGCACGAGGAGGAAGACCGTCCTCTGTCCGTGCACTCGGGCATCTCAGAGTTCACGGACAGCGAACACTACTCGGAAGAAGAGGGCAGTCCGCCCCCCTCTGAGTGTTCTGTTGGGACGGTGAAGGGGAGGTGGAGCTCGTCCTCCGACCGCTCCGGAGGAGAGAAGATGGACTGCTCCCGGGTGGCAGCCCGGAGCAGCCCATGAGTTGGAGCCGGGGCAGCGAGGCGGAAGGGATGGAAGTGGATGCGCCCAGGGTCGACTCCAGAGGGTCCGCCAGCCGCGCTGCACCAGGCGCGTTTGCCAGCCGCGCTATGCCAGGCGCGTCCGCCAGCCACACTGCACCAGGCGCGTTTGCCAGCCGCGCTGCGCCCGGTGGAGGGTATGCAGCAAGGGCAGGAGGAGCACCGCCCACCGCAGCGCCTGCTGCACCAGTAGCTCCCAACCCCTCTCCCCTCCTCGCTCTCCTCCTGGCGTGCAGCCTGGCGCCTATGTCGGAGTGTGTGTGTGTACCAGTGTTTGTAAGTCTTCCCATTTGTGTGCCTAACCCGTTTTTCCCTTTTGTGCCTATGTGTGTAAGCGTGCCAGTCTGTGTGTTTGTTTCTGTCCTGTTGAATGTGTCTAATGTCTTCTCCCCTGTATTCCCAGGGAGGGTGTGCTAGGCGATTCATGACGGATGCTTCGCCAAGGGCAGTCACCTCCCAGACGCAGGACTGAGCGCGTCGGATCCGCCCATCGTCGTGGGCTCGGGGCACTCGGTCCTGTTGGCACCCTGGGATGGGTGGTGCCCTTGGAGGGGGCATCTGTCACGTTGAGGACCCCGGCCCCTCCCTTTTGGGCGTGTGTTTACGTTGTCCACGTGTCATTGTCTGCGTCTGTGGATCTTTGTGGTGGTGGTTACGTCTAGTGATAATCTGTCTCACCTGTGAGTCGTCTCGTCATCACGTGGGGCTAATGTGGTTTGTCTATTTAATGTGCGCTCGCGCAGTGTCCTGTGCTTGTCGTTGTCTAAGTCTACACGTTGTGTGTGCTTCAGTCAGTGTTGACCGTGTGCTAGAAAGCGCTATTTGTGTTGAATAAACTGTCAGTGACGTATGCTGCAAGCAGGATTCGTGTCTCGTCCTTGCCGCCGCACCCAACGTCACAATAAGTATAATATTGTAGCGTCGGGCCAATGGGGGGTACCAGAGGGTGACGTCATTGCCCATGAGCCTTTGCGGCTCCGGCCCTGTTATGTTTAATTATGTGATGTTTATGTCTGTATAGTGTTATTAATGATTATTAATTGTGTGTTATTAGTTAAGTCACCCCGGTCCATTTGTTGTACATGATCGTAGTTCCCCCTCCATGTATGTGTAACGTTGCCATCTTCATCCCTGTGTTTCATGTGCAAGACCGAGTTATTTAAGGCCTCGAGTTTGAATTGATTGTACCTGTGAGAGCCAATTTTTCTTGCCGAGGTGAGAATAAAACCTGTTCTTGATAAGAATGGACTGGTCTGAGGCCTCTTTCTCCCACACCACAATAAACATTACAATGAAGTATATTCTACAAAATATAATTACACTGACATTACTTACAAATAATGAGTAAATGTAACTAAGTTACAGTTTACATCTAACTGAAATGTAAGAAAATTTAGTTTACTTGTTTAAAATAATCTACATAATTTAATTAAGTAGAATGAACATGGTTAAATTTAGTTAATGTAAAAATCTACAAAATAATAAGTTGACATAGCTTATAATAAATTACTAATTGTAACTTGAAACATTTGAAAATTATGTTGTTTTTATTAAAAAAAGGTAGGTTTTTTTTACCTAATCTGCATAATTTCATTAAGTAGAATGAACATGATTAAATTAAGTTAGATTTACAATGTTGAAGTAAATTCTACAAAATATAATTAAGCTAACATTGCTTATATGTAAAGAGTAGATGTTACTCAAATTATATCTCTGAATGTAGATAATTTAATTTCATGCAACCCTTTGACGAAAAAATATTAAGTAAATTCAGAGTCATTTTTTTCACTGTACCAGTACGTGCTTATAGTGACGATATTGTAGGTAGGATGATTTTACCTGTTGTCTAACCTTACCAGTATGTGCTTATAGTGATGATATTGTAGGTAGGATGATTTTACCTGTTGTCTAACCTTACCAGTACGTGCTTATAGTGATGATATTGTAGGTAAAAGAAGCCTTTTTCAGAACAGCTGGTATGTATTCATGAGAAGTAGTGTTGGTTTGATCAGTAACTTAGAGATAAATGTATATGATTTAACAGACGCTCTTATCCAGAGCACTTACCAAAGTGCTTTGTATTCATCTTGATCAATTATTTCATGCTAAAATCCATTCAATTCAAAACACATTGAATTCTCCAGGATTTCCAAATGTCATTGGTGCTATAGACTGCACTCACATCTGGATAAAGGCTCCATCTGGACCCATGGAGGCAGACTATGTGAATCGAAAATCATTTCACAGCATCAATGTACAGGTACATGCAAGTTTTGCCTACCTAAAAGAAATTGTAAAGCATGTCAGTCCATGGGTTTGAACAACTTTCACTCTTTGTCAGTTTTGCCATTGTTCTAGATCAGGTGTCGGCAACCTATGGCACGTGTGCCACCGTTGGCACGCCGAGGCATAATCACTGGCACACGACACGCTGGACCAGCATCAGCAAAAAAAAATTTATAATGAAAAATCACAGACAGAGAGCACGATCCTCCAATCGAATTTGCTCCTCAACGCTCTGTGTTTATACTTGGCGATCGATTGCGATATAATACTTAATTCGTGTCCATTTACACCCCCCCCCCCCCGTTCGACAATATAAACTCACTACCCCCCCTGCTCAACAATTTTAACTCGCTACCCCCCCGCCCCCCGACTTGTATGTTAAAGTTGGCACTCCATGTGTCAAATGTTGCCGACCCGTTCTAGATGGTTTGCACCAGCCAATTTCTATTTTCCAACATTGAGGCAAAATGGCCCGGCTCAGTGCACGATTCCAGGATATTTCGTGCTTCCTCACTGGCACAGAGGTTTGCCCAAGGTAAGAATACTCCAACCACACAAAATAGTGCAGATTTGGCCTCAATGTTTAACTCTACTCCTTATAATCATAGGTGCTTTTCCTGGCTTACTGCTTGGGGATAGGGGTTACCCCTGCCAACCTTTTCTCCTTACCCCATATGCAGACTCTACAACAGATGCAGAGAGGAGGTTCAATCATGCTCATTCCAAGACAAGAGCATGCATTGAGATGACAGTTAAAGAGCAGATTTAACTGCTTGTGTAGCAGACTCAGTATCACGATGATCCAAGGAGCAGGCAAACACAAGCCAGATGCAGACAACTTCGGGTTTATTCTGTAAAAATACAGCATGGGGCAAAATAAGCACACGGCAATCAGCGTTTTTTTTCCCCACTCCGTACAGCATCCACTATGCTTCTGACACACATGGGGAAAACCCTGTTACATGGTTCATGAATACACATTAAGAACTACCCATGCTAGCTGTACATAATACTGGATGGAAAACAGTACTGGTACTTTGTGGAAGTGTGCAGAAGGAGTATTTCAGCTACATAGCTTACTTCTGCAATAGAAAAGTAGACCATTAAAATGATCATGGGTGTTTATCTTCATCATGCGTTTCACCTGTTCCTTGTCTTGTTAATATGATGTGCTACACTTGTGTCTCATTTGTGCGGCTTGTCTTGCGTCATTTTGTCTGGCTCTACGTATCGGTTTTTGATGTTCGTTCATTTGCTTGTTGAATTAATTAAAATACAACATAAAAGCACACTCACCTCACATCCTGCTTTGTTCTCGCGTTAAGTTTAGATTGATAATCTGGTTGCTATGATAAAAAATCTACAAGATAATTTGGTCACATATTGTACATATTTGTAATATGAATGTGGAGGATCGAAGGAAGGAAGTTATATACAGTAGAACCTTGGAATATACCTTTTTTTTAAATGGCCCACCTCCACCCCCCATCTTTGGAGGACAACTTTGTTTTTATGTACAGTTCAATTGACAATTATAACAATTATAACAATATGCAAAGTGATAATTATTGGGGTTAGGTGGACCAAGAAAAGAGGGGGAGAGAAAGAATAAAAAGGGAAAAGACAGAAGGGCAGGGGAATATATATAGATCACAAACATAATACAAAAAATAAGTATGAACTAACCTACAACTTTGAGTACAAAATAAATATAAAATTAAGAGCAAAATTAGGATAAAAACTGTACATTCAGATGAAAATATCAACTTAAATCACAAACATAATACAAAAAATAAGTATGAACTAACCTACAACTTTGAGTACAAAATAAATATAAAATTAAGAGCAAAATTAGGATAAAAACTGTACATTCAGATGAAAATATCAACTTAAATGTGCAATCAAAAAGAAAATGTGAGTGAGTGGCATCGCAAACGTGAATCACGTCCTTAGCAACAGTTCTCTGTGTGGCAGCGCGAATGTGAATCAGTGACAGTACGTTCAGTGAACGAATCAGAGAGTGAAAGAGAGCCCTCAGTTCAGCGCATGAATCACTGAGCAAGCACAGTTCCCTCGCAATGAGAGTCTCCGCCTCCAGATTTGCAGGTGATTTGGTGATTCACAGACCACACAGCATGCTGCTGAGCTCAACTACTGAACTGAGAAAGGAACGAATCAGCTGAGGAAGTGATTCGATTCACTCAAATGATTTGTTCATTTGAACAAACTTAACGACATAACACCAGCCCACATGCACCTGTGGAGTGCTTTACACACCAGACGGCATCACGTTGACCGCCGACGCTTGCCTGCGTTAGTCTACCACCCGGGTCAAAGAGTGTGGCTATCGACTTGCAACTTAAACCTGCGGCTACCCTGTAAGAAACTCACCCCTAAATACATGGGCCCTTTAAGATACTTAGTAGGGTAAATGCTGTGTCATACAAGCTGCAGCTTCCTTCACAGTACCGCATTCACTCTCCATGTCTCCTGCTCACTTTAGCCCCATGACAGCTACTCCCACCTCGACCAACCCACCTGAGCCGTTGGACATCGACGGTCTGCCGGCATATGCAGGGCTCCAGTGGTTGAGTGGGAGGGGTATGTCCCAGAGGAGAAATCTTGGGTCTCTGCACGGCATATACTGGAACCCTCTCTCAACCCGGACTTTCATGCTTCTCACCCCATGTTCCCTTTTCCCAGGTGACGGTGTCATCCTCCCTCCAACCGATCTAACGTGGCTGGAGCCGCTTGTTCGAGAGGGGTACTGTAAGAAACAGTACTCAATCTCTCTTTAAGTAAAATTGGCTACACCTGCCACTCATTGCCACACCCTTATTCCTGCTATTTAAATGTCTGTCTCTCACTCCCGGGTTGCGAAGTATTGCCGACTATGCCGCATACTGAGTGTTCTCTCTCCATGATTATCTCCTAGACGTTCCCTGCCTAGCCCTCCTGTACCTCCCGGAATCTGTTCTCTTGGTGTGACCCTGGACCGGCCGTACGTTTCCTGCAACACTGCTGTGTTCCGTGTAACTGGCTGGGTTTTGCGTTGTTCGCCTTGTGTGACATTACTTCTGTCAATAAAAGTGGGGCTATTCTGCATCTGGATCTTCCTCTGCCTGGCTTATTTGTTACACTTAGGAACAAGTGTAGGCCCTAGGTGGGCCTCAGGAACAGGTGCTGGGCCTCTCATGGGCCACAGGAACTGGCCCCAGGTGGGCCGCGGGAATGGAAGCTGACCCCTTCCGGATTGGGAGAGAGACTGCAGCGGAGACGACTGTAGGAGCAATGGAGACACTGGATGTGGGTCCAATGATGCTTCTAGTGCTTTTTCTTTTAATAATGACCTAATGAATAATATTAAAAATGTCTCAAAATTTGAAAATGCAAAGAGCAGATGGTTTTTCTGTTGCATCTATCGAGATAAATTTTAGTAAGTAGTCCAACTGTTCCATAAATCTTCATCATCCTTGGGAGGAGACAGGCTACTCGCTGACATAATTGCCTGCTGTGTCAGAATGTTTAGGTTGGTTATTCTGTAACATACCGAAACAAGGGCTGTGAACCAAACAACGCAAACACGGAAACAAAACCAAATCGTCAGGGCTGGCTCCAGGGATACCCCGCCTGCCACCACAGGAGGGAGCTTGCGAGTCAAGTTTCCGACAGAGACGCAATAAGCAGAGATGACCGGCATCTGTCACCCCTCCTATTTATGGAAGACAGTTGCAGTGTCTCACTGCTGATTTGTCTGATGCCACCACATGAATTCTCGCAAGTCAGGCTTTCTCTGGTTACATGTTTGCTCACCCTTGTTATTCAAGACCTTTAATTCTGTGCCGCTTCCTGGCCTACCTCAACTACCTACGCTGTTTCTCTTCCTATCCCTTTGTTAATTCTTAGGAAGGTTTTTGCTTAACGTTTGTTCGCCTCTGGCTGGCAGCTTCTTCCCTGGCCTTTTTGGTTTTCCCGTTTGTATTTCCCGTTTGAGTTCTCTTTTTACTTTCTGTTATAGATATGTTGAGTTTTCTCCGTGTATTTTTATTTCTCGTTTTGCTGTTATTATTCAGCGTGTTTTCTTTTGTCTCGTTTCCCGTGCTGTTTTTACAGAGGTCTCAGATTGTTACTTTTGTGGCTTTGCATTTGAGTTCGCTATTATTAAAACCCTGCGATTCTTCCCTCATTGGAAGGATCAGGTCACACAAATATTAAGACACGAGGGACATTGCTATAGGAACCACAATGCCAAGGTAGGAACCACAATGCCAAGGAGGTGGTGATCATGACAAGAATGATAGAGTAGTGTGATATGACCAAATGCTTACTCAATTGTCCATAAATATAATATCTGTTGCACTACAGAAACCTGTGAAGACTCTTAAGTTCACTGTGGACGCTTGTGTTACTGCTCGACTGCTGCGGTCCCTACTAACATAGTAAAGTGATGGAATATGTAGATAAATTATTTCCTACTATGTTTGGTTAATTATTTGTCCTCAATGTAATTAATAACATTGTGCCTTTTACAGCAGGTGAAAATACATCATCATGGGTGGATTTCTAAGCTCTTTTACCAATATACCTTCATCTTCACTTCCAGAATCTACAGGTACAGGTGGTAATTCAAATAAAAATGCTAATTAGTGTGACGCTGGGGTGCTGGAGCAAGGACGAGACACGAGTCCAGGTCTCCGGTCCAAACGACACGTTTTTATTGCGAATATTGCGCAACGGCGCACAGAAAACAATCACAAGCACACAACGTGCAGACTATAGACAACGACGAGCACAGGACACTGCGCGAGCGCACATTAAATAGACAAACCACAGTAGCCCCACGTGATCACGAGACGATTCACAGGTGAGACTTATTAATCACACAACAAAACCCTACCCACGTATATACACTGACGCAGACAAAGCACGTGGACTACGTTGACACACGCCCAAAAGGGAGGGGCCAGGGTCCTCAACGTGACAATTAGAATAAATAATTTATGCTTTTAAAACTAAACACTAAGTAATTCAAGTTTTAGCTTCATGATTGTCATTTTACAAAAAAACATTCTAAAATCATATCATGTTGATGTACAGGTACTTCTTAATAAATTAGAATATCATCAAAAAGTTCATTCATTTGAATAATACAATACTAAAAGTGGAATGCATATATTATAGGCTATAGATTCATGATAAACAGAGTGATCTATATCGAGATCTATTTATCTATCGATATCAAGATCACTGTTTATTTCTGTTAATGTTGAAAACCCAAAATCATTCTCTCAGAATATTATTTAAGACCAAATGAAAAAAAATTCTGAAATGTTGGCCTACTAAAAAATATGTACAGTAAGTGCATTCAATACTTGGTCGGGGCTCCTTTTGCATGAATTACTGCATCAATGCGGCAGGAATGGAGGTGATCATCCTGTGGCACTGCTGAGGTATTATGGAAGCCCAGATTGCTTTGATAGCAGCCTTCAGCTCGTCTGCATTGTTGGGCCTGGTGTGTCTCCTCTTTCTCTCGTCAATACCCATAGACTCTCTATGGAGATTGTCAGGCGGGTTTGCTGGCCAATCAAGCACAGTGATGCTGTGGTTATTAAATCTGGTATTGGTAGTTTAGGCAGTGTGGACAGCTGCCAAGTCCTGCAGGCAAATGAAATTTCCGTCTCCAAAATGTCAGCAGAGGGGTTGCAAGAAGTGCTCTAAAATTTCCTGGTAGACAGTGGGTTTCAATAGTTTCACTTTTTGCATTGAATTAGAGAAATAAAAGAACTTTTTGTTGATATTCTAATTTGAGATGCCCCTGTACCAGGGCCGGAGTGGGACACTTTTTCAGCCTGGGAGTTTCATGCCCAAATCCGGCCCAAAATTATTTTCCCCTCCCAATCGGCCCAAACTAGAGATTGACATGAGCCAGCCCATCGGGAATCCTCCCGAATCTCCCGATTAGCCACTCCGGCTCTGCCCTGTACTAACATTTATTATACAAAAAAGTGAATGTTTGCAAAATACTTTGTATTGTTGTAAATTGATTGCTGTATCTTTCATTTATTTGTTTAATGTTAATCATTTATGTAGTGTCTATCACTATTGGGTACTGAACACTAATTTGAATGAATGAATGAATTTCTCTCCACTGTTGTGTAATAACAAATCATTTGAATTTTAAAATAGAATGTACTCATAACTAAATGCAACCCACATACCATCTAACCCAATACCCTCTATCTGTCAAGCCTGTTGTTTTCATGGTTATTTTAGAGGGGCTGGTATACCACAATGTGCTTTGAGTTATTTCATACATTTTAGATATACCATTTTCACAAGCTTACTTTTTTACTTTTATGCAGAATTTGAGAATCCGTGGAGAGAAGTGGCTTGGGGGTATGTTCAGTGGCTACAAAGAAGCATGTGCATACATTTCTTTACTTTTTTCCATACATAGCCCAAGGAGATAAACTGTAGCAAATAATCTGGTTTATGTTCCAATTAGTGAGAATAACAAAGAACAGATGTTGCAAGAACTGAAGGATTTCCAGGTCAGACCTGCAACCATCAGTCAGCTGAAAATTCTGCTCTGTGGCCCAGTTGGGTCAGGGAAGTCCAGCTTCATCAACTCTGTCAGCACTACCACGCAAGGCTACAACATAGCTGATGCCTTTGCAGATTCATAAAGTGGTCACAAAAGTAAAAAAAAAAAACAAATAAATCTAATGCTGAATATCCATGTTGTTTAACTAAAGCAGCACCCTCTCCCCACTGCCAGCCCTAGTGACAGGAGTGGCTTCACAAGAGCGGTCCGCTTTGCAGACTGGATCAGCAAACCAGTGAAGGGTTTGGTGTTAGGGGGACTTTTCTTCCCTGAGGTGGACTCTGCCGGTTAATGGAGGGGTGTGCAGTTATTGGTACTACCTCTTCACATCAACCCAGACAGACTGGGAGTTTTCCCTCTCAGGGGATTCAGGATCTGATGTTGGGGGTTTTGCAATGCTACTTGTAATGGGCTCCTATAAGCACATCTCCACAGCCCAGTAGTATTGCAATGTGGTGTGGTGGCTAATTTCATTTGTCCCTACAAAAGCATGACACATGCTAACCTATGCTCACACAGACCAGTTGATCAGATAACCCTTTCTTATTAATATCAAAGGATGGAAAATAAAACTTACATATAAAACTTAAAATATATTTAGATTTTGATATGGAACTACAAGCCAACATGAAAGTTACATCACCATATTCTATAATAACAGAGAATATACTTTAATGGTATGTTTCCAGTTCAAGCTCCATAAGCTGAAGAAAGATGAGGATGGATGTTATCCTTTTGTCTTGGGTGATATGATGGGTGTGGATCCAAAGACATGGAAGGGAGTGCTTCCTGAAGATATAAACAATATACTGCTTGGCCACATTAAAGAAGGCTACACTGTAAGTTCATTGTTTTTTTCAGACTTTTTTTGTAAGTTTCAAAAATATTTCAAAGACACCAAAACAGGCTGATGAGGTTAGCGTGCCTTTAGTTTTATATTGTAACATGCGAGGGGTTGAGGAAGCAGAGATGAGTGTTCTTCATACACACGTGGTTTATTTAACAAATAATGGATACCGAAGTAGCACGTAATGAACAGGCAACACACAACGTAGTACTCACAAGAAGGACTCACAAAGACGAGCACAGGACAAGACTCACACACAATATATACATAACGCCTAACAAGCAAAGCGTGTAACACATTAGACTAACGAGATGTGTGAACCCTCACAACTGCACCCACGGAAAGTACATATTTAGACACAGACTACACCTACACGCCCGAAGGGAGGGGTCTGGAGCTGTAGCGTGACATATATACATATATATAAAAGGTGCTCCAAAAATTTAAAATAAAGCTGTGATGGTTAAACAAAAAGCCTTATATCTAGCAACAAGCCGGTACAAGGACACAACATAAATAGACACATACAAAAGACCCTTGGGTGGTGAAACCACTAATGATTATCACCCACCTGATGGGTGGAGACATAATACCACAATAGAGGAAAACAAACAATACTCTGCAGGATTCCAAATACTTATTTGGATATGAATTTTTGTTCTTGTTCAGTGCATATCTGTGCTATGACCCTGGAGTGTCTAAATGACTATGATTGTGGATTTGCCCTCAGTGAATCTTGCTCTTCTCAGTGTTCACCTCATGATCGCTGCATGTTGCAATATACTACAAGAAAATACAGATCTACACTGAACAGTGTTGCAATGCTTACACTGTTTGTGTGTTTTGGTATTGATGATAATTTTCTGAGTCTGAACTTTATCTTGGATTTTTTGTTTTGATTTCTACATTTCATGTTCAATATCATTAGAGAATGTTTAAATGCTGTGCTCAGTTTGCTCATTGATGCTCTTTATTTTGTACACCAGCACCCAACACATTGGGTATTTCACCTTTTTGATCAACAGTTTAAAACTGATTATCCAGTGGCTAAATGTGACCCATCCTACAAACACTTCCCCAAGTTGAAACATTAAATTCACTGTCTGGTGAGTGTTCTTCCAGCAGACAGTATCTGCTGCATCTCTGAAAAATCATTCAGAAGATGAAAACTGTTCATGAGAAAGCACAGGACTTGGGTGAGTAACTCAACTCTGTAGCTAACTGCTGACTGGCCATTTCTACTGTGATTTAGACTAAGTAAGAAATCATACTACTTCCCTGAAGATAATCTTAATACTTCACTGATGTATTCTGCGCCTTTTGTCATAACTTTTAAAATTACAACTGATCTTAAGGGCTTCCATGTTATTCAACAGATATTCCCCGAGTCATAGTCATGACCATGGTGGATAAAGCTTGTCCACTGGTTAAAATGGATCTTCAGAAGGTCTACACCAGTAGGAAGGTCAAAGAGAAGGTGAATACATCAGTGACATCTTCCCCCAGTGTTAACCATTGCCACCTCCCTTCCCATGTAGAGCTCACCCTTCTCACAAACATTACTGACAGGCTAATATCACAAACATTACTGACAGGCCCAGTTGGTCAGATGTAATCTGATCTAATTTCTTATGTTATATTATGATAAATGTTGAAAATGGATTGTTCAAAAGAAAAAAAAAATGTAAAACTGGATCAACTCTTGTCATCCAGGTTTTTGGCTTTGGACTGTTTAGCTGTTTTGACTGCTTTCACTACCAGCCTGGCATGACACCAATTTATATCAGTGGTGGTCTGGATTCTGTTATATTGTATTTGGGATCCAATCTAGTGTTGTTTTGAAAAACTGACACAAATGTGCTGTAAATTATCTGATTATCCTGGATAGCAAAACATTTTAAAAAGATTTCCAAATCTGGACATTTCTGATCCTGATTAACCTTTCTGAACAACTCAGCAGTGAAGATCTACAAATCACTTTTATGAGCTGCAAAACAGTTCAAAACACATATTGTGTTTTTTAAATGTATGAAAAAATGTAATGCATCTTTATTAACTGCACAATTTTTTTAATCAGTTGTTAGGAGTCTGTCTAGGCATTGTAAACTATAATGGGGAGCTAATGTTTGTAATGGTGAGAAAAAAAGAAGGAAGTGATTGCGCCAGTCTCGGGGAAAATTTATTGATTAACATGCACCAACACAAAACCAGTGACAGTCCAAATTAAGAATCTGGGTTACGTGTCCGCTCGTCTCTTGTGAATTCTCTCTCTCCCTCTCTAGTCTCGATTATTCGAGTCCTTTACTCCTGTGCTGCTTCCTGGTCTATCTCAAGTTTTCCTACGCTGTTTCCCTTCCAATCCTGTTTGTTGTTTTTAGGAAGTTTTGGTTTATTGTTTGTACACCTCTGGCTGCCAGTTACTTCCCTGGCTTTGAGTTTTTCACACTTTTTTTGTTTTCCCTTTTGCAGACACGTTAAGTTTACTCCGTGTATTTTTTGTTTCTTATTTTTTGCTGTTATTATCAGCTTGTTTAGTTTGTCTCTTTTCCTGTGCGGTTTTTACGGAGGTCTCAGTTCTTGGTTTTTGGTGGTTTGCACTTCAGTTCACCATTATTAAAATAATATGATTCTTCCTTCATTGGAAGGATCGTGTCACAACACAAAACCTGTGATGTACACAGTACAAAGACAAGACATTTATAGACAGACAAACGACCCTCAGGTGTCGGGTTCCCTAATGGACCACGCCCACCTGAGGGACAAACACAACATCGATACAGCACAACATAAAATACTGCTGCTTTTGACACTGTAGCATGACAATGGTGATTGACTACAAATGGGAATAAAAAAATCAGTGTAAACAGAGGAGAATGTAGAGTAGATTATAATGTACGAGTGTATTTACAAATGTGAAGCTAACTATACAACCCCATGCAGTGCAGCTGACTGGTGCAATATTTCCAGGAGTGTCCAACGACCAAAACAACAAACTAAAACCAAGACACAAGACTACCTAAATGAAAAATTGTTGACTATGGCAAGAAATATGGCAAACATGCCCTAGTTATGTAGAGTTTGTGAGCTATAAACAGGACAGTTCTCTCTGTCTCTCTCTCTGTCTCTCTCTCTCTCTCTCACACACACACACACACACACACACGAGCAAGAACTTCCCAGTTAAATGTCTGAGGGCAACAACCACACCCAGTCACACGCAAACCTGGGTCTTCTAGATGGTAAACGTTTTCTAGAACCAAACGTGGTTCAAAGAACCAGGTTTGAAACTGGCCCTAAGCTTTTGCCACACAACCCATTAGTGAAATATAGAAAGTGTAATGAAAAACTTATCTTTGTTTTTTCTTAGATGCAAGAGTGCAGTAACAGACTGAGGGTCCCAGTGAACTGCGTCTTCCCTGTGCAGAACTACCATGAGCAGATTACCAACAACACAAACATGGATATTTTGCTTCTGATAGCAATAACAAATATCATTAGCTTTGCTAGTAGGTATGTGATAAATGAAACATGATTAAACATTGTTATCGTGTGTTGTTGCTCAGTAAGTAATAGAAGAAGCACATGATACTTCATTCAGCAGTGCGCACATGGACAGTGGAGTATCAGAAGTCATTAAAGGTTAAGCAACAGCTCATCATCCATTTTTAACATTATAAACTGCTTACTAAAATCAGGATTTCTCAAAAAACACTTAAAATGTCGTAACTGTGCAGTCATTGATGGTTTTTAAAGCTCTAAATGGTCAAGCTCCCACATATATTAATAACATGCTCTCTGTGCAAATGTGACCCTTGTTAAGGTGAGTTGTAAGCTCGACTACGCCACCTGGGGAGTTTCACCCCAGGAAATATAACCCAAAAGCACACAGGTTCATTTAAAGAAAAGGGCAGAGACGTGAAATTTGGTTCAGTGTACAACTTTTTACTTAAAGGTAAAATTGGAAATAACATTAAAATGCACAGCCTTATTAATAACTTGGTTTTAAGAAAATCACAATTTAGAATAAAGTAAAAATGGTTAAAATACCAACACAGGGGTACTGGCAGTGCTAGGTCTCATTGTAGTATTATCATACATATACTTAAAACTGGCTTCAGACCTTCAATGATTATCCTGGTAACGACTGTACCACACACACATACACACAGCTTTCAAAAACCTCAAAAGGTGATGACTCCAACCACAGCAGACCAAAGTGTAAAGGTGAAAGATTATCCCCGAAGGGTAACCAGCCATCCAGGAAACACCCGTGCACAGAAGTATTCTGACGAACAGATAAAAGACATGAATGATTAATACACTATTATAACTTTAAAACTCACTGCAGCCAGTATCCCTAATGTTAATTTAAAAAAAAGAGATCAAGTTCACATAGAACAAAGAAAAGAAATCCAATACCGCTCGGGGGTTAATTCAAAAGAAACAAAATCAAGAGAACTAAACTAAATAAACGGAAGAATCACAAAAAGTTTAATTATAATCAAATAAACAAAATAACTGAAACAATATTATACCGCTGATTTAACCCCCACAAAAACAACCAAGGCAAAACAGCAGAAGACTAGGGGAGGCTCTGCTCAGCGCCACCTAGGCCCTTCCCGTGGCGACACTCCAGAACTCCTTCAAGCTTGATTTACCATTACATAGGACCCCTTGCTCCAATTGCAATGCTTCCAGTGTCTGAGATAATAAAACCAGGATTCCCGTGCCTTACGACGCGGTTTTCTAAGCACACCCGTTTTCAAGCACGCCAAGGGATATACCTTTCAGCCAGTAGCACTCACATCAATGTAAACGGCCACTTTATACGCGACGTTCCACGTTTAGGCTGCAGCTAACGGCTAGCAGCGTGGTGCGACAACAGAGGGAGGACGCCTTAGCACACCGTCTCAGCAGCAAGTCCCGCAGTAACACGGCCCAAATAATAAGGGAAGTACGAGCTTCGCCCAAAGCGTGCTCACTGTGTATATATACTGGTGCTAAATGACCAAACAACCCGCGCAACACAGAGGGGAGGGGGGAAGCCACTCCCTAACTACGGTGGCTGCCCAAGCCCAGAAACCACTAGGCAGCCCTGTGACAGCTCTGCCTGTTACATTCTGCCCCCACCTTTTGTGTCGGCGTCCCGTCGACAAAACACAGCCGAAAACTTAACACAAGGGACTAATCCCAAGGTCTAAAATAGGCTACTGCCATACTCTGTGAACCAGGTACCAAGGGTGTAGTGTTAGGAGCTACCTGCGCCGTGGACGTAGGCAACCGATGAGGGTTCCTATGCTGCCCTGCTGTTACTCGAGCTGTTCGTCGCCTCGTGTCTAGCCCCAAATCACCAACTTCTACCTCCGATACAACAGGGGCCTCGAAACTAGTTTCGGCACTAGAGGAGGGAATGACTTCAACTGGGTTGTCCCCTGATGGAACAATAGGAAGGGAACCCTGAGACTGGGCTTGAGGAGCACCTACAACAAGCCACTGACCTGACTCTTCCTCCTGTTCTGCATCCCTCACCAGGCTTGGGATTTCTACTGGAGGAGAAGCTACAGAAGGGTTTGGAGGAGCTAGCTTTAACATTACTCTGTGTACCTGCCGGGTCTGTCCCAAATCTCGCAACGGGGCCACAGAATACACCACACCCCCAGGTTCAGGTGCCCTTACCACCCTGTAAATGACTGGACTCCAAGCATCCTGAATTTTCGTGCGTCCGCGAACTGAATGATCCCGTAGATAAACCAGCTGGCCTACCTGCAACTGGTCAGCTAATAAGCCATGATTGTGACGTTCCTTACGGCGTTGTGCTGCAGCCAACAACCTCTCCCTTGCCCCTTTAAAAGCAACCTGGAGACGTCTCTGGTGTTCCTGAACCCAATCACCCACAGTTCTACCTTCAGTTTCCTGAACCCTACCCAACAGGAAATCCACTGGGAGGTGAGGCTCTTGCCCGAACAAAAGAAAATGTGGCGATTCCCCCGTAGACTGATGGATAGAGGAGTTGTAATTAAAGACTAGCTGCGGCAGATAATCTGGCCAACGGCTCTTCTGTTCCTGGGATAGTGTGCGCAGCAGATTATGCATGGTGCGATTAAATCGCTCACACTGGCCATTCCCTTGCGGGTGGTATGGGGTAGTTCGCGTCTTCTGTATCCCATACAGATCACAAAGCTGCCGAACCAGGGAACTCTCAAAGCTCGAACCACAGTCTGAGTGTAACCGTGCAGGAACACCAAACCGATAAAACCAGTGCTGAACCAACACCCTGGCCACTGTAGGAGCTCTTTGATCTCGAGTAGGGATCACCTGAGTAAACTTGGAGAACACATCGGTTATAACTAAAACCTGTTCAGTCCCATCCCTAGCAGGCTCCAAAAAAGTGAAATCAATGGCTACTACCTCATTTGGTCTTGAGGCCAAAAGGTGTCCCATTGGAGCACACAACTGCTTATGTGGGGGTTTAGCAAGGGTGCACCGTTCACATTGCTGGCACCACCGCTTGATATCATTTGCCATTCCAGGCCAATAACATCGCTCCCTTATTAATAATGTGGTCCGCTCTACACCTTGATGGCCGTGATGGTCATGCAGTTGTAGCAACACTTCCTCCTGCAGACATTCCGGAAGCAACAATTGTAAGACCTCCTCCCCACCATCCGGCTTCAGGATTTTGCGATACAGCAGGCCATTACACAGCACAATTCTATCCCACTGACGCAGGAACCCCTGAGTCCGGGCTGACAAGTCTTCCCTCTCATCCCGACTAGGTGGTCTGCCCCCCTGCCAAAAAGAATTAAAAGAATGAATGCTTGGGTCGGCTTCCTGTAAACACTTCAACTCCCCCGGCTCACGGGACGGAAAAGCAGCCATAGAAAGCTGGGCTACCGCTTGCATAGAGGTTTCTTTACTAGCTTGCTGCCGAAGGGCCAAAGGCAAGGTCACACCTGTCGATCCTGAACCCTGCAACTGCTCTGGAACGGAAATTCTCTGCCGAGATAAAGAATCAGCATTTTTATTTACACGACCTGGTCTGTAACGGATGGTATAATGGAACGCCGACAGTTGGGCAACCCAACGCTGTTCTGTAGCACCCAACTTGGCTGTGTCCAAATGACTCAACGGGTTATTGTCTGTCCAGACAATACACTCCTGGCCCCAAAGGTACTCACGAAATTTCTCCGTCATAGCCCACTTCAACCCCAAAAACTCCAACTTCATTGAGCTGTACAACTTCTCATTAGGGTTTAGACTACGACTCGCATAAGCAACGGGGCGCACTCGACCATCCTGCTCCTGGGACAATACAGCTCCCAAGCCCTGGTGACTGGCATCGACCTCCAAAATAAATGGGAGAGAGAAGTTAGCAAAAGCAAGTGTAGGTGCATCCACAAGCTTACGTTTCAGTGTCTGAAAACTGGTCTCACACTGTTCTACCCAGAGATCTAACAACCTAGGCCCATGACCTTTCCTAATCTTGGTCCCTCCCACTTCAGCTACTAGGCGATGCAATGGGGCAGCCATCTCTGAAAAGCCCTGAATGGAACGCCGATAATAACTGGCGAAGCCAAGAAATGAACGTAGCTCAGAAACTGAAGTGGGACGGGGCCAGTTGGCCACAGCAGATACCTTCTCAGGATCGGTAGACACCCCTTTATCAGAGACCAGATGGCCCAGGTACCGAACTTGACGTCGAAAGAAACAGCATTTTTCCAACTTGGCCTTCAGGCCTGCTTGACCTAGTCGATTCAAAACCAACTCCAAACGGCTCAGGTGCTGATCCAGGTCTGAAGAAAATACAATGATGTCGTCAAAATATAACAACAATGATTGACAGTTTTGGTCCCCAAACATCCTTTCCATCAGTCTCTGGAAGGTACTAGGGGCATTACACAGCCCGAAAGGCATACGGTTGAACTGGAATAGGCCAAAGGGAGTACAGAAAGCTGTCTTTGGGCGGTCAGCCTCAGTAACTGGGATCTGGTTGTAGCCACTAACCAAATCCATGGTTGAAAACCACTGGGCCCCTGATAGTGCATCCAAAGTCTCTTCAATCCTAGGCAGAGGGAATGCATCCTTCCTAGTTTTGTTGTTAAGTTGCCTATAATCAACGCACATGCGGAGGCTACCATCTTTTTTCTTAACCAGGACAATAGGTGAAGCATAAGGGCTACAACTCTCCTGAATAACCTGGCTCTCAAGCAGCTGGTGAATATGAGCCTTGACAGAGTCATAATCGGATGGAGGGATACGCCTGTACCTCTGTCTTATTGGTACATCATCCAACAAAGGAATGTCATGTGAAATTAACCCAGTACAACCGATATCACCTTCGAAGGAGGAAAACACTGCCGCATGCTTACAAAGAAGAGACCGTACCTTCTCCTGGTCTACTTGAGACAGCACAGACAGATCTAAAGCCTCAATCTGCTCCAATATTGGACTGGACTGAACAGTATGGGCCTGAACTTGGGCAACCACCATAGAGGGTTCACTCACCTCCGTAACTCCAGCCGGCAGACTCACAACCTGTACACCGGTCAGTGATGCTAAGGGACAATGTGGAGGCAAAGAAACACTGGAGCAACCCACATTTACCAACGGTACATAGACGGTCCCTCGAACTACCTTAACCAAAGAGACAGCAACTAACAGACCATCAGGTAAGGCACCCAAAGTATCCGAGGGTTCAACTAGGACCCCTGTACTGCACTCACTGAGCTGACTGGAACACGTGGCTGCAACCATCTTAAACGTACCGGCTGGTATTCGAACAGGTCTCCGTCCCCTTACTCTAGCTACCCCTGTGTCTACAGTTGAGGGCCCATCAGAAGCCTGATGACAGTACTGCAGGGCTTGCTGCCAAGGTGAGGACGCATGTACAACTGGGGGAAGATCAAACAATGCAGGACCATGCTGGTAAAAGAGCTCCTGATAGCATTCTCTGATGACGTTCATACCCAAAACGCCCGGGACTATAGGTGACGTATTAGAACCTGGAGGATCCTTAACTACCAGCCAACCCCTTCTAGGAATGGACTTTCCAAGTACTTCCACAGTTAGCTCCACGTAGCCCACATAAGGTATCTCTAGCCCGTTAGCGGCACGAAGCTGTAACCACTGGCAGGAATGCAAGTCTCCCTGAATGTGCTGACGAAAGAAACTTTCAACTATGGTTGAAACCATCGACCCCGTGTCAAGCAAGCAATTAACCACCACTCCCCCCAACCGGATAGCCACTTTTGGACACTGTCCAACTAAGGATGGAGCGGTAAACTGATGTGGAGAGTGCTGTGAGGCAGAGCCAGTACTGTCCCCTCCCAATGTGTGGCTCTGCACACTGGAGGGAGCTAGTTTTCCGCCGGCTGAGAGCTAGGGGCAACACGGCCCGGATGGAAAGCCCCTATTGGGTGCGCTGGAACACGCTCATTATCACAGTCTCTAGCATAGTGTCCGGATTTTTGACACCGCCTACAAATTACATTAGGCCGGCTGCTAGGACCAGTAGGCCGAGGAGAAGCATACAAGCTAGCAATACTCTGTGTTAACTGATTAATCTGTTCTTGTTGTTTGAGTAGCATAGCTCTTAATTCTGTCATCTCAGGAGATTTAAAATTATCTGCAGAATGTCGAACCCCATAAGTCTCCCTAGACATTTGCAGCGCACACATTGAGGGGACAGAATGGCTCCTACCTCTCCCATCATCTGGCCTACTCTCACGCTCCCATCGGATAGCCGCTGCCCGTATCTGTAGCATGGAAAGCTCTGGTGTCTGACGGACCAACTGCTTCAGTTCCCTACGGAGGGCAGAGTCCTTAACATTCTCCACAAATTGGTCACGAACCAACACATCAGCATTAGGCACTACATAAGATGCACACTGCTTTATTTTATCCATGAGAGCCAAAAGGGCATGCGAGTATTCCTGCAAAGACTCCCCTTCCAGTTGCTTACGGCAAAAGAAGCTCTCCTGCAAGGCAACATATGACCTTGAACACCCATATAGCTCTTGAAGTATAGATAAAATTTTCTGTGGGTCCTCCCTTTCCACCCTAGGCCTATACCTTATTTCATCCTTAGCTTCTCCTTCAAGATGATCTAGCATAAAATAGGCCTGGTCAAGGGGTGCCAAATGGCGTGCACGGATGCTAGCCTGTACCTCCTCACTCCACTCCTCGATACTTATACCAGCCCTGCCCCTAAACACTGGGCATT
Organism: Brachyhypopomus gauderio; assembly: GCF_052324685.1. NCBI lineage: Eukaryota > Metazoa > Chordata > Actinopteri > Gymnotiformes > Hypopomidae > Brachyhypopomus > Brachyhypopomus gauderio. Next base: position 6,512,518 of record NC_135230.1, on the reverse strand, counting down.
TACGCTCACGGGGAATATACAGCAACCTCTCAACTGGAACAGGGTTACTCACAGTCTCTCGAGACTCACCACCACTACTGGGGCCTGGCTGAGACTGGGAAGCAGCATTCTCCTGCAACAGGCGCTCATTATCTGCCTGCAGCTGTCTTACCAGCTCTCTCATTTCCTGGAGCTCACTGGCCATGGTAAAACAAAAAAAAAGTGGAATAGAGAAAAGGTGGGAAATAAAAATCACTGGGTTAGCTTTAAGGACCTCCCTACAGGTACCCAACTAAAATCCTTGGGACCAACACCAACTGCTGTTTTGCCTACCAAAATAACCAAAAGAAATACAACTGAACTCCCAAAAATACGTCTCTGTTTCAAATCCTGCCGACTATACGCCACAAATGTGACCCTTGTTAAGGTGAGTTGTAAGCTCGACTACGCCACCTGGGGAGTTTCACCCCAGGAAATATAACCCAAAAGCACACAGGTTCATTTAAAGAAAAGGGCAGAGACGTGAAATTTGGTTCAGTGTACAACTTTTTACTTAAAGGTAAAATTGGAAATAACATTAAAATGCACAGCCTTATTAATAACTTGGTTTTAAGAAAATCACAATTTAGAATAAAGTAAAAATGGTTAAAATACCAACACAGGGGTACTGGCAGTGCTAGGTCTCATTGTAGTATTATCATACATATACTTAAAACTGGCTTCAGACCTTCAATGATTATCCTGGTAACGACTGTACCACACACACACATACACACAGCTTTCAAAAACCTCAAAAGGTGATGACTCCAACCACAGCAGACCAAAGTGTAAAGGTGAAAGATTATCCCCGAAGGGTAACCAGCCATCCAGGAAACACCCGTGCACAGAAGTATTCTGACGAACAGATAAAAGACATGAATGATTAATACACTATTATAACTTTAAAACTCACTGCAGCCAGTATCCCTAATGTTAATTTAAAAAAAAGAGATCAAGTTCACATAGAACAAAGAAAAGAAATCCAATACCGCTCGGGGGTTAATTCAAAAGAAACAAAATCAAGAGAACTAAACTAAATAAACGGAAGAATCACAAAAAGTTTAATTATAATCAAATAAACAAAATAACTGAAACAATATTATAACGCTGATTTAACCCCCACAAAAACAACCAAGGCAAAACAGCAGAAGACTAGGGGAGGCTCTGCTCAGCGCCACCTAGGCCCTTCCCGTGGCGACACTCCAGAACTCCTTCAAGCTTGATTTACCATTACATAGGACCCCTTGCTCCAATTGCAATGCTTCCAGTGTCTGAGATAATAAAACCAGGATTCCCGTGCCTTACGACGCGGTTTTCTAAGCACACCCGTTTTCAAGCACGCCAAGGGATATACCTTTCAGCCAGTAGCACTCACATCAATGTAAACGGCCACTTTATACGCGACGTTCCACGTTTAGGCTGCAGCTAACGGCTAGCAGCGTGGTGCGACAACAGAGGGAGGACGCCTTAGCACACCGTCTCAGCAGCAAGTCCCGCAGTAACACGGCCCAAATAATAAGGGAAGTACGAGCTTCACCCAAAGCGTGCTCACTGTGTATATATACTGGTGCTAAATGACCAAACAACCCGCGCAACACAGAGGGAAGGGGGGAAGCCACTCCCTAACTACGGTGGCTGCCCAAGCCCAGAAACCACTAGGCAGCCCTGTGACAGCTCTGCCTGTTACACATAAGCATTCTAGATCATTAAGGTCCAAATCTCAGAAACTTTTGGATCATACTTTCTCAGTGGCTGCCGCCAAACTCTGAAATGATCTCTCTATGCACATCAGACTTGCCAACAATGTAAACACTTTTAAATCAAGATTAAAAACACACTTTTATAAACTAGCATTCGGCACTAGCTAGACAGTTGGAGCACTTTAGATGATGATTATTTTTTTCTTGAATATTTTTAATGTCTTTTTTTATGTTATGTTTTATGTACTGATGAATGAAGTGGACAAATGCAGTAATAACATGTACAGCACTTTGGTTTTAAATGTGCTATATAAATAAAAATTTACTTACATACTATAAAAGTGCAATTCCTGAACTTGCTATAACGAACATAGTATATGATCATGTAAATTGTTGTGGAATGCCAAAGGACTGCATTACACAAAAACGCAACTTATATGCAGTTGTAAGAATACAGTACTGTGTTTCACTTTTAATTATTACCTTTCTGTTCTTCAGTGTTTGAGATGTTTGTGTTTCAGTAATGAAATATTAAAACATAAGAATATTAACTGAAAATGAAGATAAAGATACATGTTTACTGGTTTGCTTTAATGAATTATGCTGTGATTATGTACAATCTGTCACGTTGAGGACCCCGGCCCCTCCCTTTTGGGCGTGTGTAAACGTTGTCCACGTGCTTTGTCTGCGTCAGTGGATATACGTGGTTGGGGTTTTGTCGTGTGATTTATAAGTCTCACCTGTGAATCGTCTCGTGATCACGTGGGGCTAATGTGTCTTGCCTATTTAATGTGCGCTCGCGCAGTGTCCTGTGCTCGTCGTTGTCTACAGTCTACACGTTGCTGTAAGAGGGAAGCGGACGCCCTCTTCCGCTCGCTCCAGAGACAGTGCTATGGACTGCTCCCGGGGTGGCAGCCCGGAGCAGTCCATGGAGTGGAGCCAGGGAGAAGAGGAAGAGGAGGAAATGGAGACCGAAGGGGACCACCTACACGGCCCGTTCGGTCAGTCCGTCAGCCGCGATGCACCAGGCGCGTACGCCAGCCCCGGCGCTCCTGGCACGTCAGCCCGCCGCGCTGCTCCTGGCACGTCAGCCCGCCGCGCTGCTCCTGGCACGTCAGCCCACCGCGCCGCTCCTGGCACGTCAGCCCGCCGCGCTGCTCCTGGCACGTCCGCCAGCCGCGCTGCACCCAGTGGAGGGATCGCAGCGAAGGCAGGAGGGAGACTGCCCAACGCAGCACCAGCAGCGCCGGATCTCTCTCCTCTACTCGCGCTCCTCCTGGCGCGAAGCCTGGCGCCTGTTACGTGTTTGTCTGTGCCAGTGTTCGTCAGTCTTCCCGTGTGTCTGCCAAACCCCCTGTTCCCGTTTGTGCCTCTGTGTGTGAGTATGCCAGTCTGTGTGTTTGTTTCTGTACCGTTTAATGTGTCTCCCGTCTTTTCCCCCGTCTTCCCAGGGAGGGCGTTCTAGGCAGTCTGTGACGGACGCTTCACCAAGGGCGGTCACCTCCCAGACGCAGGACTGAGCGCGTCGGATCCGCCCATCGTCGTGGGTTCGGGATACTCGGTCCTGTTGGCACCCCGGGACGGGTAGTGCCCTTGGAGGGGGCGTCTGTCACGTTGAGGACCCCGGCCCCTCCCTTTTGGGCGTGTGTAAACGTTGTCCACGTGCTTTGTCTGCGTCAGTGGATATACGTGGTTGGGGTTTTGTCGTGTGATTTATAAGTCTCACCTGTGAATCGTCTCGTGATCACGTGGGGCTAATGTGTCTTGCCTATTTAATGTGCGCTCGCGCAGTGTCCTGTGCTCGTCGTTGTCTACAGTCTACACGTTGCTGTGTGAGTGTTTCTGTTCTCCGTGCGCTATTGCGCAATATCTGTTCATTAAAGTGACGTCTGTTGCTACAAAGAAGGATTCAGTGTCTCGTCCTTCACGCCGCACCCACCGTCACACAATCTCAATTCTTAATGGACCGGAAGCATGACTCCTTCAAACCACCCTGTAACAACTTTAGGTCACCAGGTCAATAGAAGCATCTTTAAAAAAATGTAAATTCTTTGTAAATTTAATTGTTTTGTATGATTATACCCATGGGCGCAGATGGAAATTCTGAAGTGAGGGGGACCAAGCTGTACAATATATATATATGCTTGTAGATGCTAGATTTTGGATGGGGTCAATATAAATCTGGAATCTGGAGGGGACATGTCCCCCCTGTCCCCAGTGCCATCTGCGCCCCTGATTATACCATGAATAAAGCCTATACAAATCAGTTCTGTGGCTGAACATATTTTGTTACTTAATTCTGATTGTCATACCATGGTTGAGCATTGCTGAACTAATTAGGAAAAGTCACAAACTTCTTGGGAAACTACAGTTTAGGATCCAATAACATTTTCTTTTACTTTTACTAGTGCAGTCAGGACATGATAAGTGAAAGTAAAACTGTTCATTCTCAGTATTTCCTGTGTCACATACACAGAGCTGGAGCACAATTTACAGTTGCAACAGTAACAACAGTCGGATTACAGTATCAACAGTCTGATTACAGTAACAAGCAGCTACGCAGTTTGATTTCTTTCCATAGTGCATGGTAAGTGAAAAACTTTTCTCAAAATATTGGTCAAATTCAAAATTATTCAGAATGACATGAATGCATCAGTTATTTAGTTATTAGTTTTAAATGCAGATTATGTTGTAATCTATATTTAAATAATTGGATTATATACTGTGTCTCAGACATATTGGTCTTGCAAGAGATTACATTGCATCTTGTTCAGTATTAGTGTGAATAGGCATCCTATCACTATAATCTGAGCTCAGCAGTATGGTCTGTGCTAACAGTTAAATTATGAAAATTAAGGGCTTAATGCATTTGAAATTATATTCATGTAATATAATACACTATATAATAGTACATCAACTATTTATACAAAATATTAACACTTTAACACTTGTATTCTTAAGTCTGAGAGGAAATTGAAAGTAAACGGAGCATCCTGTTTCGCTTGTGGTGGAAGAATGGCTTTCTGTCTTTGTTTCTACTTGTGACAGGCAAGGAGTGCACAAATAAAAGGAAGCGATCACAGAGCAGTCTCTGGGAAAAGGGAAGGTTTAATAGATAAAGTGCACAACACAAAACCTGTTATGTACACTGTACAAAGACAAGACATATATAGACAGACAAACAACCCTGAGGTGTCAGGGATCCTAATAGGCCCCACCCACCTGAGGGACAAACATAATGCAACAACAGGACAACAAACTACTGCCAATGCAGATGAAGGCAGTGGGCAGGGGGCCCCCATATTGTGATAGACAGCCACCCACCCACCAAAGGTGTCAAAAGTATTCACATTCATTACTTGGGCAGAAGTATAGATACTAGGGTTTAAAAATACTTCTGTAGAAGTTGAAGTATCATCTCAATCTTTTTACTCAAGTATAAAAGTAATGGTTTTTAAAACTACTAAAACTATAAAAGTAAAAAAAAGTAAAGTAAAATATAAAAATAAGCACTAATGACTATAATGTTATTTTAAAATGTTAATATAAAAAAATACGGATACTAGGCTAACTGTTTAAGCCGCATATATGCCCAATAAAATGAATGCATTTTACTACAATGCATATTTATTAAAAACATATCGTCACGGTGGTGAGGGAGGGGCAGTGAGGGAGTGGTGCACAACACAAAACATTTATTACCATGATGATAAATGCTTATGTAACTGCGTTGTGTTGGATGATAAACTCAGACATTTACCCGTTTCCAGACTCGGTTTATTGTGTCTGACAAAACCTCTCACAGGAGCCGTTGCCCATTGGGTGATACGGAGTCGTATGGGATTTTGCAACCCCTGCAACATCCAAAAGCTCAGCAATCAGTGCATTCTCAAAATTCGCACCCTGGTCAGAGTGAATTCGCTGCGGAAAACCATAAACACAGAAAAAGTTGTTCCACAACTGATGGGCGACAGACTTCGCTGATTGATTTGGACACACAAAAGCATGAGAGACTTTCGTAAAGTGATCAGTGACGACAAGCACGTCAACAGATTTGTTATTTGAGTCCTCAGCAGACCAGAAATCGATACAAACGAGTTCGAGAGTCTCTGTAGTGATGATGTTTTCCAGAGGAGCCCTGGCTTCCGGCTCAGGAGATTTGCTGAAGACACATCGTCTGGATTGTTTGACATAATCGGCAACATCTCGGTCAAGGCCATACCAGAAAAACCTCTGCCTGGCAAGATACAAAGTCCTCCGTCGACCCTGGTGGCCTGCGTCATCATGAACGCCCTTCAACACCCTGGCATACATGGAGCCTGGAACCACATACATAGAGCCTGGAACCACATAGTAGGACTTCCGCCCAGTGATCACATTCTTAGTAACCCGATACAGCACGCCCATCTTCAGAGTAAGCTTATGCTAGTGCTTCAATAGCCTCATGGTCTCCACAGACTGACCTACAAGTGGAATTAACCACTAACCCGTCACACTTAGGTGGGACATTTCGCTCAAGTTCTCAAGTCTGCCATGAACATCTTCATACTAAGCTACTCATGTCTGCTATGTCATTGCTGGAGCGTGACACAAAGTAATAGGGTATGGGACTGGTTTATGTTTATACATACCACAATCAAATCCACTCTATCTGTATGTCGCAATTTATCTGGACAGTTTTTTTTTAATAACAAGCCAGATTGAGACTAATCCAAAATGAAATAGGAGTAATGAGGCAATTTCTAAAACGTAAGGAGTAGACAGTACAGATAATTGAAACTCAACAAGACAACAACCACACACCCCAGTCAGTCGCAAGACCCTCATGCTCTAGTAGCTCCTAGAACTGCACCGAATGGTCAAGCCACTGGTGGCCAAACAAGCCTCCCCAAAAATCAGTGCGTGTGTGCAGGCTACCTCACCAGGGAGCAGCTATCCGCCTTCCGGACATACCTCTCGTCTCTGAGCTGACCCCTGCCCCTAGCATGGGGTGACCCTAGCGCCTGGGAAGACCTCCTCTCATGGGGAAGCTCATCGTAAGGTAGACTACTCCACCCAAACCAGGAGTGCTAGGGACCATGACCTGGTCTCCCCAAGCAAGAGGAGGGATCTCTGTCTTCAGCAGGAGCTCTTCAGACCGGAGCCTCTGTTACGTTCTATCCGCCCCTCCCTGACATGCCATGCCTCCGTGGTTCCTAGGTTCGGCCCCTTTTTGATTTTCTTAGTTGTTTGTTTTGGTTGTTATGTCCTCTGTTTTTTGCTCCGCCCCTAGTGATTAATGTTCAGCTGTTCTTAGGGTTTTCCTTGATTTTCCTTGTCTTACGTCCGACATATAGTCTATGGGATCAGCACAGTGGGCCGTTAGAATCTTATCATTCGGAGACGGAGAGTACGATAGGAACAACACTGCACCAGAAGCTAATGAGGCCTTTGTCTTAGAAAAACGCTGTCTAAGAAACCTAAAAAACCCCGTAATAGACCAAGCCTCCATTGGTCTAGTGGTTAACACTAGATCTGCCCATTCTAGCTCCATACCTCTCAACTGCGATCTCATGAAGAGCACTAAAATGTTCTTCGGAGTTTTTGGGCAAGTCAAATGCTGTATAGACAGACTACATTGCATAATAAAGAGCTCCAAGTCACCCTTCTCCCCACTAAATTCACAAGGGCAAGCCATCAAAGAAGACAACACAACAGGCTGGCCATTCGCATCCAATAACAATCCTGATTGGATTGAGTCTAAGTGATTCTTAAAACTCATCCGACGGGTTTTTACTGTCCAAAGAAACTATTTCCGAAGTAACAGTAGTCAAAACCGAACTACTTTGAACTCATTCCTGAAAAGGAGGACTTTAGTGATTCTCTTTCACTGTGTCCTAAAAAGGTAAATCTATCTGTAATGTCTGATGACTAGGGGACGGACACAGATGCAATACAGAGTGTGTTTTATTTTGGAATGAGGGCGTGACTGGTTGAATCGTGGCCACGCCGATTCACGCTACACGGGATCTATGCAGCATGTTTACCTTCCTCACTCACAGTACACAGAATACTGGGTGCTACAAAAACAGCAGGGCTAACATGGCAATGCTAAAACTAAATAGACTTAATACATGGATACTTAATTACATACACAAACACGACGTACACAACACATTAGAAATAACCTTAACCAAGTTGACTTAACACTACCGCTCACATAACTATAACATATAACCACGAAGAACAGGAGTAGATTGTAACGGTAACACTTTCACTACGAACGCAAATAAGAAAAGAACAAACAAACGTTCACAAACAAACATTCACGAAATAACCTTAAATACATTGAGACCAGCAACAATGACTAATCCAAGACTCAACCACACATAAGAAATGAACTTAAATCAACATACACAACCATTTACAAACGGGATACCAACTGAAGGGAAACCCGAAACAACAAATCTCAAACCTATCAAACAAAACAGAAACTAACTAAAGACTAAGAGGCACAGGAATGCGAACACCGCGGAGAAACACTAAACATAGAGACATTGCACAAGCATAGAAACTTGAAATACCTAGGGACTCAAGTACATTACAACCCAAACCTCAGAAACAACATGAAACACAAACTTGTAGACTTACAATGAAGAACTGAACCTGAGAAATATAAACCTAACTAATCAAGGAAAACCCTAAGAACAGCTGAACATTAATCACTAGGGGCGGAGCAAAGTACATAACAACCAAAACAAACAACTAAGAAAATCAAAAATGGGATGAACCTAGGAACCACGGAGGCCCCAACATATATGGGGAGCCCTCACTTCCCAACGGGGCTCTATATAGGTAGGTATATACTAGTAGTATGCAATTATGCTATGAGATACCTGCCACCACTAGGTGGAGCTCGCGGGCCAGTTCTGGGCAGGGCTCCCATAATCAGCAGTGAAATGCCACAGCTGTCTCTCTGCCCACTTAAGGGAGAGAGCTGTGGCAGTTCACAGCTGAATCGTTTGGTCCTCATGCCGTACGTCTCTCAGCCAGTTCTTCCTGTTGGTATTGTGTTGCGTTGTTGGTGTCTAGCCACCATTGTATTGTCTTCTTTCTTGCTCCCTTTACTCATTTGAGTACTTACTTCCTGCGTCGCACCCTGCCATATCAAAACATCAAGTTTTCCTCCCACTACTATATTCCTGTTCAGCTCTGCTTTTGTTTTGGGAAGGGTTTTCTGTTTGTTGTGGCGTTCGCCAACGATCCAGTCACTTCCCCCGGTGTCTTTTCTTTCCTTATTTAAGCATTGAGTATTTCCGCGTCTTTTCATTTTGTTTCCTTTTTTTCTCCCATATGTTTGCATTTGAGTTTATTTTTACTTCACAATTTATTCCATGTCTTTCCTGTTTATTAGCTGCGTTTCCTCCATGTGTTTGCTAGACTGAGTTTTCATTTACGCATTGTGTTTTCTGTACTCTTTGTGTTGGAGTTTTTCCCTTATTCCCTGTGTTTGCCTCTCTCGCATTTCAGCGATTACAGTTGTTACTCCTTGTGAGAGCCGGCACTTGGGTCCACACTTTCACTATAATTTCACTCAGTGGTTTCGTACTCTGTGACTCATCGCGTTACAAATACAACTTATTTCGAGCGTAGGCATACCTGTAATGTTGGGCGCAGGCAGACGAACAAGGCACAAGTCCACTGTTCCTTGCACACACATGTTACTTTATTGATTACACAAATAGCGCAGAAAGCGCACAAAGAACACATACATATAATCTTGTCAGACTCAAACAAAGACGAGCACGGGACACTGCGCGAGTGCACATTAAATAGACGAACCACATAATCCCCAAGTGTTGATGAGACGAGCCACAGGTGAGACTGATGAACACTCAGACACAACCGCACCCATGGAGATCCACAGACACAGACGACTAGATGTAGACAACGTAAACACATGCCCAAAAGGGAGGAGTCAGGGGCTGTAGCATGACAGACCTGACGGATTGACGGAAAGATTAAACAAGTCTCTGAAAACCATGGTCAGGAAATACGTGAATGAAACTGGATCGGATTGGGACACTTGGCTGCCTCTCTTGATGTTCACGTAAAGAGAGGTCCCGCAGGCATCGACAGGCTTTTCACCTTTCGAGCTCCTGTACGGGCGACAAGTGAGAGGCCCTTTGGGCATGCTGAAGGAGGCATGGGAAAGTGAGAACCCCCCTGAAAAATCAGACGTTCTAGCCCACATACTTTAAGATAAGGGATAAGTTAAGCTGCCTTAAGCAAATGATATGCGCAAACATGCAAAAAGCTCAAGCTTTGCAGAAAGGTTGGTATGAAAAATCAACCAGGGATAGAGACCTGAAAATTGGGCAGAAAAGAAAAGTGTTCATTTTGCTTCCTACTTCAGACACTGGATTGCTGGCAAAGTGGCAAGGTCTGTACACAATCCAGAGAAGGATGGGACTGACTATGTATGAACTTCTGATGCCTGACAGGAAGAAAAAACTACAGAGCTTCCGCATCAATATGCTACAACCGTGGAAAGAGACAACAGGGATGATAGAACAGCTGTGGATACATGTGGTGGAAGATGAAGACGATGAAAGAGAGCAATACTTCCCAACTGGCACAGAGAGAATAATGTCCACCGATCTAACATCTTACCAGGGAACAACAAGAGGAACTAATGAGCATAATTCCAGCTAATCTGTTCAAAGATGAGCCGGGGCAAATAAATGTGATTAATCATAATATCCGATTGACAAAATCTGATCCTATTAGGCAGACAAACTATAGAGTGCCTGCTTGACTGATCCCCGCCTTAAAAAAGGAAGTAGAGACAAGGAAGACACACACTTAAAAACACAGATCACAACAAGCAACAAATGTTACACATCAACAGAGAGGTGCTGCAGAACACACACACACACACACACACACACACACACACACACACACACACACACACACACACACACACTCTACAAAGCACAAACAACAAGAATGAATCACCTACAAGAATGAATCCATGAATGAAGAAACAAACACCTACAAGAATGAATCCAAACACACAAACACGCCCAAGGGGAGGAGTCAGGGACCTTACAGTGACAGTATATTACTGTATATGACATGTTGACTTATTGTATATTGTTGCACAATAAATATACAATATAGATTACAGAAAATAAACATGGTGATAAAAGACATTACATATGAGATCAACAGCTAAACTTTTTTTTTTATTTAAATTTGAGTATATATATATATATATATATATATATATATATATATATATATATATATATATATATATATGTTTCTTATTATGTTAATCTTTTGAACTGTACCTTGTACTGCAGGTAATGGACATAAGGAAATTATTTTTTAAACAAACTCCACCACCACCTCCACCTCTAGGTCAGTTTTGCAATAAATATGGTCCACGTGTAAACTGCACCTAGAACATACACTTATGACTGTACCTGAGTCTGTACATAATACACTTATGACTGTACCTGAGTCTGTACATAATACACTTATGAGTGTACCTGAGGTGTAGATATAAGCAGGTAAGACATTGAAATTTGTTGAATAATGTGAACATAACAGCTCTATAACTTTTTTATTAAGTAAACAAAACATTTGCATAAACAAAAATAAAGGTAATTTTAGAAAGCCTTTTTGTCATATCTTTAGGAATTCTAAGCAGCACAGAAGTACACTACCATTCAAAAGTTTGGGGTCACTTAGAAATGTTCTTATTTTTGAAAGAAAAGCAGTTTTTTTTTTTAATTTTATTTAGCTAACATTAAATGCATCAAAAATACACTCTATACATTATTAATTTGGTAAATGACTATTCTAGCTGTAAACATCTGGTTTTTAATGCAATATCTACATAGATGTATGGAGACCCATTTCCAACAACCATCACTCCAGTGTTCTAATGGTACATTGTGTTTGCTAACTCTGTAAGGAGGCTATTGGATATTTAGAAAACCCTTGAAAACCCTTGTGCAAGTAGGTTAGCACAGCTTAAAACAGTTTTGCTGATTAGAGAAGCTATAAAACTGACCTTCCTTTGAGTTAGTTGAGAATCTGGAGCATTACAATTGTTGGTTCGATTAAACTCACAAAATGGCCAGAAAAACACAACTTTCAATTGAAACTCGACAGTCTATTCTTGTTCTGAGAAATGAAGTCTATTCCATGCGAGACATTGCCAAGAAACTGAAGATTTCCTACAATGGTGTGTACTACTCCCTTCAGAGGAGAGCACAGACAGGCTCTAACCAGAGTAGAAGGAGAAGTGGAAGGCCCCGCTGCACAACTGAGTAAGAAGACAAGTACATTAGAGTCTCCAGTTTGAGAAATCGACGCCTTACAGACCCTCAACTGGCAGCTTCATTAAATAGTACCCGCAAAACGCCAATGTCAACGTCTACAGTGATGAGGCGACTCCAGGATGCTAGCCTTCAGGGCAGAGTGGCAAAGAAAAAGCCATATCTGGCTAATAAAAGAAAAAGATTAATATGGGCAAAAGAACACAGACATTGGACAGAGGAAGATTGGAAAAAAGTGTTATGGACAGATGAATCAAAGTTTGAGGTGTTTAGAGGTAATGTGATGGTCTGGGGTTGCTTTGGTGCTGGTAAAGTGGGAGATTTGAACAAGATAAAAGGGATTTTGAATAAGGAAGGCTATCACTCCATTTTGCAACACCATGCTATACCCTGTGGACAGCGCTTGATTGGAGCCAATTTCATCCTGCAACAGGACAATGACCCAAAGCACACCTCCAAATTATGCACAAACTATTTAGAGAAGAAGCAGGCAGCTGGTGTTTTATCGGTAATGGAGTGGCCAGCGCAGTCACCAGATCTCAACCCCATTGAGCTGTTGTGGGAGCAGCTTGATCGTATGGTACGAAAAAAGTGCCCATTAACCCAATCAAACTTGTGGGAGCGGCTTCTGGAAGCATGGGGTGAACTTTCTCCAGATTACCTCAGCAAATTAACAGCTAGAATGCCAAAGGTCTGCAATGCTGTAATTGCTGCTAAGGGAGCATTCTTTGACGAAAGCAAAGTTTAAAGTAGAAAATTATTTCAAATAAAAAAAAAACATTATTTCTACCATGTCAATGTCTGGACTATATTTCTATTCATTTTGCAAATCATTTGATAAATAAAAGTATGAGATTTCAGGGAAAACACAAAATTGTCTAGGTGACCCAAAACTTTTGAACGGTAGTGTATATTCTGAGTTCAGTTTCATCTTTCATTCATCAAAATTCATCATTTGATTTTCATGCTTTTCTTGCCCTCTTTACAGAATTTGATCAACCATGGAGGCCAGTGACTTGGAAGTATGATAACTGACTACAAAGACACACTATAACAAAGACTTTTTTGTTATATTTTGTTGTTATCGTATTGTGATTAATTAAATAATCCATACAAAGAAAGTAACTAATGCCCAGATGTACTTTCTACATAGCGATGAAAGGAACAAAGATCAGATGTTGGATAGACTGCAGAAATTCCAGCTCAGAACTACCAGTGTCAGTCAGTTGAGGATTCTGGTTCATGGCCCAGTTGGAGCAGGAAAGTCCAGCTTCATCACCTCTATTAATAATGCCCTACGAGGCTGTAACACTGCTGCTGCCCTGGCAAGTTCAATAAGTGGTTCAAGTTTTACTCTCAAGGTAAAGGAGTCTCCAGACTTCTAAGCATTCATAATTTTAGAATAGTAGCTATTAACCAGATGAAGTTATTGATCACTTGTCACTTTTTCAGACACCAAAATGTCTGAATTATGATTATATTATATTATTATATATATTATAAAAGGTTCTGACGAATTCAGAGTCTTTAATATTGATACATGTTTCTCTGTGATGTTTCCAGTACAAAACATACAGGTTTAAGAAAGATCTACCTGGATCCTACTATCCATTTGTGTTCAATGACATCATGGGCCTGGAGTCAGATCATTTACAAGGAGTCCACAGTGCTGATATAATCAGTATACTGCAGGGTCACATTAAGGAGGACTACACCGTAAGTACATTATTAATACTGGAGAACAGAGTACTGGTTCTTTGTGAAACTGTGCAGAAGGAGTATTTGTGCTACATAGTACAAACTTGTCACAGTACAGCCCCTGATTCCCTCCCTCAGATGTGTGTGCAAGGATGTTCATCTTTGTCAAGCGTTTCATCTGTTCTTATGATGTGCTACACTTACGTAGCTTGTCTCACATCTTTGTCTGTTTTGTCTGGCTCTACGTATCAGTGTTTGATGTTCATTTGTTTGTTAAATTCATTACATTTACGGCATTTAGCCGTCATTAAAGACGAGCGTATAACCATGCTCTCACTTCAGCAATCTGCTTCGTCCTCGTGTTAGAATTTTATTAAGAACCTGGTTGCTATGAATCAAATCTAAAAGCTAATTTGGTCACATATTGTACGTTTTTGCAATTTGAATGAATGATTGATGTCACGGTACAGCCCCTGACCCCTCCCCTTTGGGCGTGTGTTTATGTCGTCTACGTCTAGACATCTGCGTCTGTGGATCTTCGTGGGTGTGGTTGTGTCCGAATGTGTTAATTCGTCTCACCTGTGGCTCGTCTCGTGATCACGCGGGGCTTATGTGGTTTGTCTATTTAATGTGCGTTCGCGCAGTTTCCTGTGCTCGTCTTTGTTAGTCATTTATGTGAGTCATACTTCACGTTACATGTGTGAATGTTATACGTGTGCTGTCTGCGCTTCTTTGTTTTTGGCAATAAACGTGACATTCGCGTGTGCAAGATTGGACTTGTGCCTCGTCCTTCTCCCCATGCCCAGCATCACAATTGAAGGAAGGAAGTTATACAGAACCTTTCAAGATACCCGGGGTCGCTTTACAATGAACACACTAAGCTGGATTTGAATTTTTGTTTTTTTTACCCACACTTCACTCTCAGTTCAATCCTGTTAGCCCACTCGCTAAAGAGAAGAATAAGGAATATTACAACATCAGCCCCAGCTTGAATGACAAAGTTCACTGTCTGGTGAGTGTTCTCCGAGCAGACAACATCTCCCTCATCTCTGACAAAGTCATCAAGAAACTGCAAACTGTTCGTGAGAAAGCAACAGACATGGGTGAGTCACTCAAATCTACAAATACTGTAGCTAACTGCTGATTGATCACTTTTACTGTTACTATGTGAAGAGTAGATAAGATGTGCAAGTAATCATAGTAAACATGCTAGTATGAATATAGGGTATTCATAAGCTGTAACTAGTGGCTGACTGTTTTTACAATGAGTACTATGATTTATTTTATTACTACCACCTGGCTTTTCTTTACGGAATGAGGAACATTCTCATATTTTAATGATGAGAACGGAGCCCTGTGT
The DNA here is from genome assembly GCF_052324685.1 of Brachyhypopomus gauderio. Classification (NCBI taxonomy): domain Eukaryota; kingdom Metazoa; phylum Chordata; class Actinopteri; order Gymnotiformes; family Hypopomidae; genus Brachyhypopomus; species Brachyhypopomus gauderio. Next base: position 6,497,408 of record NC_135230.1, on the reverse strand, counting down.
AAGACACACTAAAGCTTTGCATGCCATACTGTGTGACAGGAATCCCACAAGTTATCGTCATGTCGATGGTGGATAGTGTGTGTCCCATAGTTCAAAGGGACCTGACCAAGGTTTACCACAGCAAGAAAATCAAAGAGAAAGTGAGTAGAATAGAAATACTCTTCCCACAGAATGCCAGCTTCCAGCATCTATTTCTGGTCATATCTCCCATAGTTCACAATATCCACTAACAGGTCAACATGTGCTTAACCTGGGGGACACAATCGCTGAATCTTCTTGAGCTGCGGCATCATTTGAGCTGTAGCAGCTTTACTCTGACATCCATCAATACTCCACCTGACCCCTTCTGAAATATGACGCCAAATAAGTTTGATAGTGAAATCATAGTGAAATTTGTATAATGAACAAAGTTCTGTTGTGTTTTTTTTAGATGCAAGAGTGTAGTTACAGACTGGGGATCCCAATGAACTGTATCTTCCCTGTGCAGAACTACCATGAGCAGATTACCAACAACACGGACATGGATGTTTTGCTTCTGATGGCTTTAAGAAATATCATTGACTTTGCCAATGACTATGTGGAAGACCAGGCTTACACTGAATAACTATTATCCATGCGAATTTTGCTTATTTAGTTAGTTTAGTTATGGATGAAAGCATATCTATGCAAAATAGCTTCAGAAATGTATGCATGCTGTTAGCTTTATCTGAAAACATTAATACACCATTTCACTAATGATTGTGCAATACATTGTTTGAATTTGCTTTGTATCCTTTCATACTTAATGTTGGACTTTTACATTAAGGAGATATGAAACATGCAAAACATGAAAATTAAACTTTAGACTGAAAACTAACATTAAGTTGTTCTAGAAACCTTTTCTAGAAACTTTCTCTAAATTTGCTCTGTGGAGTGCCATACAGTGAGTTTTGCTGTGGTCTTCTCTCTCAGTTATGACACTCTGCAGACCCAATGAATAACCAAGATGAATCCCATGAATAATACTCATGTAGACATGTTTTGTTTTGTTTTTTTTTTTTTTCCTAGGGTTTAGGTTAGGGTTAGAATGGCTTCACTGCTGCTGTCATTGCGTTCATACTATACATCTCTTTAACTGACTTATTGTTACGACCCGGCCTAGGCTACCAGATCGTAACAGGAAAAAGACGGAGAAATAATTTTAAATAAAGAAAAATGTTTATTCGTGGCGGGACAATACAGACTTCAGGAGTTGATATGGCCAAAGAAAAATAACAACTTCGAAACACAAAACAGAATGGCTAACTTCCTATTTATCAGAAAAAAAAGAAAATATACAAAAACCTACCCTAACTCCCTAGCTGTAAACAGAGGACAAAATGGAACAGAAATAGCCTCAACTCCCTACGTCCCAACCACTGGTCTTCAAAACCAATAAGGTGAAGGTGAATATTTATATATACAGGCTATGTACAAGAGGCTATATACAAGGGATATGTACAACAGGCGACCAAACTGACATAAAGGGGAAAACCGTAATCGTAGTCTAAAGGAGTAGCGTAAGGTCAGAACCAGTACAGCCATTGCCACAAAACAACATTACAGATGTCTGGGTCCAAGCTCCCATTGAGTAAACGAGAGGCTACAGTAGCAAAGAGAAACCTTAGTTTCTTAGGTTCTTAGGTGTAAGCGCCGCGCCTACAACTTGCAAGACACAATTCCTCAGAAGAGACAGCAAACAAGGTACACAGAATAAAATCAGTAATAATCAACATAATTCTATTATGTCAGAGATGTTATCATGTGAATCGTTAACAGCATTGTGCTCCATCCCAGGATGAGCAAGAGCATAGGGTTCATGGTGGGTGACCTTTGACCTTTCTTGACAGCTGTTGTGCTTGGAGTGCGGGTCACGCCCAATCTACACTCCTTCCACTCAACTGAGGCACCCCGAACACCCTCCTTTCACCCTATAGGAGCTGGGATGTAACCTACTCCGTGCACTCTGCCTCTGTGCTCACCAACTCTTCCTAAAACCCTTCACGACCACCCAGTCCCCTGGTTTCAGGTTGTGCTGCAGACCTTCCCATGGCTTAGGCAAGGCCTCTTAAGGTGGAAACATACTTGCTGTTTGCCCATGCGTTCGCGTACACAACCGGCTGCGTTGTGAACGTTACTGAGAACATACTAGCCTATGTGCAACGCGTGAAACTGGAGGCGTCCACTAGAGGGCAGAACGTAGAAAGGGCTTCGGTATTTTAACGATGCAAACATGGCAACACTCGAGGAGATTAGCCTTTGGGTAATTTTACGGTCACGGCAGAAAAAACGACGACAGTGATCCCTTCGTAGGTGGTATGTAAGGCCGTTAAATCAAAGACGTTGTGAGAATGGCGAGTTTGTGTCGTTGCATATCGTTGTGTCCATTTTGATGCTGGTTAGCGGCTACACTGCCCCTAGCGGTTTTGTGTGTATTGCACCTCGCGTACGCGTCGCGTTAACTTTTGGAGGACGTGCAAGACCTACGCGCCAAACCGACACAGGATACGCGAAGCAGCCATGATGCGTACGCGAACGCGTAGTTAACAGCAAGTATGTTTCCAGCTTTACACTGACCTGTGAACTAGTGACAAGACAGAAGACAGGTTTGTACAATAACAACATGCATTTGGCGGCCTGCCAATTTTTTTTGCAGTAACACCCCCTCCCTCTGCACTGCTCCCGCCCGCTCTGACAGTTCAGAGGCGTCTGATGTCGACAAGAGCTTGCTTATCTCTGCTGTGGGAAACATCAGCGTTATCAGTGTTCAAATGTTTTATTATGTCTCTTCACATGGCAAATCACATGGCAAATCATATTTCTTTTGCAAAAATTCAGTAGCAGGTTTAATCACTTTATCTATGTGTCATCTACATGCAGGCAAAGCATTTCTTCATTGCAAAGCATTTTATCATTATCAACAGTATCAGCATGCGTTAGCGAAAGCATTTCTTCATTGCAAAGCACGGGAACAGTTTGTCTTACCTGACCCTTCCGGATCATCAGCAGTCGACCCCTCCGACTGTCAGTCCCCACCTTGACTTTGCCAAACTTGCTTCTCGCGTTTATCCTTCTTCTGCCCCTTCCAGTCTTTTCTTCCGTTACCTTTTCCATCGCCCGTCATCATTTGAACCATGGCTAGGTCAAATCAAATCAAATCAAAGTTTATTTGTATAGCGCTTTTTACAACACATGTTGTCACAAAGCGCTTTACAGGATTTAAAAGGTTAACAATACTATGGGTCCAGAACCCTAAAGAGCAAGCCAAAGGCGACAGTGGCGAGGAAAAACTCCCTATGATGGTGGGGAATAGGAAGAAACCTCGGGAGAACCAAGACTCACCCATCCTCCATTGGGCGGCCCGTTAACACACAAATTACACAAAATACAGACAAATACACAAGTCACACACAAATCACACAATCAGACTAAGTAAAGGTAAAAATGAAAGTTCTGGGTTTTGATATTGTCACTGTAAATGTCTGTTGATGAACGCCAGGCTTTCATTTCGTGTCGGAGCAATGATGCTGGTATTGTAGGCTCCGACTGCAATGTTACTCTCCAGGTGAATCTCGGAGAAAAGATAGATGTAGTAAATATGTAACAGATTAATCAAAGGCCAAACTAAACAGATAAATCTTTAATCGAGTTTTAAACATTGAGACTGTGTCTGAGTCCCGAATAGAGACAGGAAGATTATTCCACAATTGTGGAGCTTTAAAAGAAAAGGCTCTTCCACCTGCTGTGATCTTTTTGATCCTAGGAACAGTTAATAACCCAGCATCCTGCGAGCGAAGTGAACGCGCTCGGTTATATTGTTCAATAAGTTAACTAAGATAGTCTGGAGCTAAGCCATGCAGCGTTTTATATGTTAATAAAAGTATTTTATAGTCAATACGGAATCTAATTGGCAGCCAGTGTAATGACGATAGTACGGGACTAATGTGATCAAACTTTTTAGTTTTTGTTAAAACTTGTGCTGCTGCGTTCTGAAACAGCTGGAGTTTGTTTATTTGTTTAGGTATGTTTGATGCCTTTCTTTTTCTTGCTTCGGTGTCCTCTGGTTACTGAGGTGTATTTTCTTCTTTAGCAATGCTGTGATGATGAATGAAGAAGTCTCCGCCGACACTGTCTTAGTTGTCAATAATAAGTTTATTATAAAAAAGAACAGCATCAAATCAAGCACCTAGGTCTTGCTTGAGAGAGGTCTCGGGCCAATTGTGAATCTCCTCTCTCGAACACTGCATGTCCACTCATATTTATACACAAGTTAAACAAAGAAGTCGTAGAGTCCCTCACATCTGTAAACCATCATATATATTGATAAAGGAAGGCGAGTAGGGTGAGAAGGGCCTCAATACTTAGTCTAAACAGAGACAGGAAAAGGGCCCACCAGACCTTTGACCCTTGGACTAGGGCCCCTTTTCACCTAAACCAAACCCATATGTAAACCACATTTCTTCAACCTCTTTGTCCTGCTCAACTCACCATAAGCAAGAAGAGAAATAAATTTTAGACCAGTTAGTTTAAACTTAAACACTACATAATGTATTACATAGGCACAGACACTACATTACTCACCCTTTTCAGCTGGTTTTCTGCATGTGTCCACTTTGTGTTGGTCAGCCGTCTGTTTTCAGCTGGCCAGTCCATCCGGATCTTTGCCACGTCAATTCCCAGCTTCAGGCACAGAAGACGTCGCAACTCATGTGATGTCGATCTGAACTCACGGCAAAACACCTCCAGTTCATCCGCAAACCTACAACCCCCCACGTCCTTGGGGTGTCTGAATTGCTTTATGTTTTCCTGTAAGTCCGTTAAAGTCCATGTTCTCATAACCAGCATAGGCTCATCCTGCCCCTCCACCCCCACCATAAGGCACATCACCTGATCATTGGTTGTTGCCGGAACCTCTGGAGGCGGGGGCAGGGATGATTCGCTGTCGCAGACCATCAGTTCTCGACTTGCAGGGTATCTGCACATTTTTAAATCTCAAATTCAATGACTTTTAAGACCTTTTTAATACCTCACACAAGAAAAAATAATACTATTACTGGGGAAACAGGTGTGTTCCACATTGTTGACGGGGGGGGGGGGGGGGGGGTGGGGGGTGGTGGCGAACGATAATTGTTGACCGGGGGGGGGGGGGGGGGTTGGCGAACGAATATTGTTGACGTTGTTGAGGCCGTATACTCCAACGCTAGGAATCTAGTACTAGGACCCTGGAGCGGTTATTTTCTGCATGGTCCTAGCGCTAGATTCGGCAAAGTTCACATCGCGCCAGAACAACTGAACAACACACACTTATAATAATTTAATGCCTCCCCTCATAAAATTCCAGACATTTTAAGACATTTTAGGCCTTGAATATGGAAAACTAAATTTAAGACATTTTAAGACTTTTTAAGGACCCGCGGGTACCCTGACTTGGTCCGTCTGTCGCATCCTGCACGTCACGTAATCTCGTGTGCGACATCACTGAGCTGACCGGGCGCTTAGTAGGAGGAAGAGGAGGAGGTGGAGGAGGAGGAAGAGGAGGAGGTTTCGCTGGTGTTGGGGTTGCATCGTTGGAGGGAGGAGGTGGGGCTGTCGGGACAGGTCGGGGTCGCCTGGGACGTCCGTCCAGGTCTGGATCTGCAACAGATTTGACAGACTTGAGATTTTGAAACTCGTGTTGAATCTCATATTTGGTGTTGAATACTTATATTCCTGCCTTTTTGCCTCCCTCTCCCACATGTCAAATGCTTCCCAGTTGACTTTTTACCCATTAAATTGTTCTCTTATCAAATTTCGTTTCAATGCTGCCACCCTGTCCATGTTAAAATTCCCTTCCCCTGGAAAAATCACACTTTGAAACCCATACTTGAAATTGACTCAAACTCTCAGACCCATAGCGTTCTTTCATGTATTTTATTCTAGGATAGTCACGCTGTGCCTTACCGGCTTCACCGTCAGTATGACGTAACACTCATCTACTGCTTCTGAGGAGAGAGACAACTACTCACCCACGCTCTCTTGTACAACAAACACTCACACAGAACGCGACCTTCACTCTCACTGGTTTTTTGCGAACTGTGTGCTCGTCAACCCACAGTTATGCGCGGCCACCTGGTGCTCGACTCCCAGCCGAGGGTGAAATTCCCAATCACTCAGTTACCCTGCCTGGTAACCACCAGGAAAACACCGGTGCTGAGGAGGCAGACACCTGCAAGTCCCGCTCAACGTAATTTGTCGTTGGCTGGATGAACGCTTAGATCTCCCCCTCAGGTGTGCTGTCCTCAGTCGCGGAGTCCCATCTGGGGTGCCAAAACGTGGTTGAAATTCTGTAACCCTTAAATGGTAAGCACAATAAAAGTTAGAAGCAGTTGGGTAAGATAATAGAGTAAAATTTATTTATTAAGCAAGTATGAATTTATTAAGCAAGTATGGATTAATTAAGCAAGCATGGATTAGTTTCAGAGACCCCTGTTACAAACGCACAAGGCGTCTGCCACAGAGAGCCCATTCCCCTCTCAAAACTCTCTCTTTTATAATTTAATCATAAGCACACACGGTGTTCACGAAGTGAACATGAGGTGATTAACAGAATATGATCGGTATAACAGATTAACAGAATATGATCCACGCTCAGCATCCTCGTGATGGCATGATGGACTAAGTGTCGCCGTGGCTCCTTCCAAGTTGAGATTGGGGGGGACTGGCCGGTGCCTCCAGCGAGGTCAGTTTAGAAACATCAGAGGAACATCAGATTAGGAATGAGCCGATGCCATCCAGAGAGAAGACACTACACTTCTGAGGCCTACTGAAGTCACGAGGATGGCGTCAGTGCCATGATTAACACACATATATGCAAAGAGCCTTAACATATACATCTAATGTGTTTGTTGTGAGATTTACCTTTGTGTCCCAGTTGGGCTACCGTAGGAGCGTTGGGAGAGCGGGAGGACAGCGCGGGGGTGGGGACCATTAGATGAATGCACCTGACATGTACGCACCTGCTGTTCGACAATAAACCAGTTTAAGTCCAGTTACACTGCGTCTCAGTGTCCCATCACATGACTAAGTTTGGACCTCCGGAGCAGTTTGACTTCACACAGCCAGCGGAGTGGCCAATATGGCGGCAGAGATTCTCTCGTTTCCGAGTCGCTTCAAAACTCGATAAAGAGAGTGGGGAAGTGCAGGTAAACTCGCTCCTTTATTCAATGGGGAGAGATGCTGAACCAATATATGGCTCATTTGTGTTTCCGGCGGCTACTGAGGCCAGACCAAATCCTCAGTTTGACTTTGATATCGTGGTGAGGAAGTTTGATGAACATTTTGTCCCTAAGAAGAACGTTATACACGAGCATGCCTGTTTTCACAGAAGAGGCCAAAGGGCCAGTGAGACAGTCAAAGCTTTTGTGCGGAGTCTGTATGAGCTTGCACAGCACTGTGAGTTTGGCGGCAGCAAAGACGAACAGATCCGGGACCGAATAGTTATTGGACTAATCGATAAAGAGGTCTCACAAAAACTACAGCTGGAGGCGGATCTAACACTGGAGAGAGCAGTACAATTAGCGTGCCAGAGCGAACAAGTTAAACAACAGAGTGCAGAGCGAGTGGAAAGTACCGTGAACGAGGTGAAAAATCGACATTACAACAGCACTAGGCGGAGCTACAACAAACCACACCAGGTACAAGAACACAAACATGGGCAAAATAAACAAAGGTGTCAAAGATGTAACAGGGAGCATGATAAAAGAGAGAGCTGCCCAGCCCGAAATAAAAGGTGCAGAAAATGCAACAAGATGGGACATTTTGAAGTTGCATGTAAAACTAAAATACTAAAAGAAGTCAGGTCTGAGACTGTAACGGTTTAGATGAGGATTCATTTTTCATAGGAGAGCTTTTCCTGGGAGCTGCAACTACATCAAATCCAACAGTCATTTAGGAGTCAAGCTCAGATCCAGATTGGGACATCAAGCTACTCATGAATGGCAGTCTGGTTGATTTTAAAATTGATACTGGAGCTGATACAACTGTTATGAAGGAAACAACTTTCATGAAGCTACGGCAGAGACCTAAACTGACCCAGCCCAGGCAAACAGAATTAACAGATGACGCAGTGCCATACAGTGTGAGCACACCATGCAGGGTCCCATTTCCACTCCTCCCAAAGGTAGAAAAAGAAATAAAGCGCATGCTCAACCTCGGTATTATAGAAGAAGTTACCAGGGCAACAGACTGGTGTGCCCCAATAGTGGTTACACCAAAGCGCAATAAAGATGAGATCAGAGTGTGCGTGGATCTAAAACGCCTGAATAAGGGTGTCAAATGTGAACAATACATCCTGCCCACATTGGAAGATATAGCTCCTAAGTTAGCCGGGGCTAAAGTGTTCTCCACCTTGGATGTGTCCAGCGGGTTCTGGCAAGTTCCACTGGACTCCAGCTGCCAGAAACTGACCACATTCATAACTCCGATGGGCAGGTTTTGCTTTAAGCACCTGCCATTTGGCATTACATCAGCACCCGAGATCTTCCAGCGGTTGATGAGCACGTTACTCAAAGACTTAGATGGGACTGTGATGGACGATATACTTGTGTTTGGATCAAACAAAGAGGAGCACGATCGTCGCTTGGATGCAGTTCTACGGACAATAAAAGCATCAGGCCTCAAGCTCAACAGGGCCAAGTGCCACTTCAGAAAGGGGGAACTACGGTTCTTCGGGCACATCATCATAGCGGACGGTGTGAAACCAGATGACAACAAAGTGCAGGCGATCGCTAAAATGCCCAGCCCCACAAATGTGGAACAACTCAGGCAAGTACTTGGTCTAATAAACTATGTGGGTAAATTTCTGCCAGGCCTGTCCACCATGCTGCACCCACTCACCAATCTACTCAGAAAAGAGACTGCATGGGTGTGGGGTGAGTCTCAGGAGCAGGCATTCACCAAAACAAAAACAATGCTCGCATCAGCACCAGCACTTTGTTATTATGATGCGGGCCGACCAACAGTTGTCAGTGCAGACGCCAACAGTTATGGCCTGGGTGCTGTACTGTTACAGGACCATGACGGGGAGTTACGGCCCATTGCCTTCTGTCCATGCACACTCACTGATGCGGAGAAGAGATATTCGCAGATTGAAAAGGAGTGTCTGGCATCTGTTTGGGCCTGTGAATGTTTTGCCCACTACATTCAAGGGATGGGCCACGTACGTCTACAAACCGATCATAAGCCATTAGTTCCTTTTATCAACTCATATGACCTTGACAAAACACTGAGGTGTCAGAGACTGCTAATGCGCCTGATGTGATTTAATGTTGCAGAACATGTTCCGGGGGAACAGTGGTGGCAGACACACTCAAGATACCCGCTGCAAGAAAACTGCCAGTCTGACAGTGAGAGCCAAGTCAAGATTTATGTAAACAATGTAGTTGCCAGTAAGCCTATAAAGTCACAGAAGTTGGAGGAAATCCGCAGTGCCACCCAGACGGACACAGACCTTCAAAAGGTAATCACTTTCATTCAAAAGGTTTGGCCTCGTAGAATGCCAAAGTGTTCACCGCTGCAAGACTTCTATGCAGCCTGAAGCCATCTTTCAGAGTCAGAGGGTCTTGTGCTCTACCACGATCGCATCGTAATCCCCACAGCTCTCAGCAACTACATGAAGGTCACCAAGGACTGACTAAAAGTCAAGAGCGAGCTAAATTAACTATGTGGTGGCCCAATATTGGACTTCAAATTACAAAGTAAGATCATGCAACTTTTGCAGAGAGCACAAACCCACACAGAGACGTGAACCGCTATTGCCTACACCCTTGCCCAGTGGCCCCTGGCAGAGGATTGCAGCTGACCTGTGTGAGTTGGAGGGTAAGAACTTCCTTGTAGTCGTTGATTATTTTTCAAGAGACATTGAAATTGCTTTCCTCACTACCACTACAAGCAGGCAGGTCATCAACAAGCTTAAAAACATGTTTGTGAGATGGGGAATTCCGCTGGAATTAGTCAGCGACAACGGAACACAGTTCACATCATCAGAGTTCAAAGACTTTAAACAGAACTATGGATTCACCCACATAACATCGAGTCCTCATTATCCACAGTGAAACGGGGCCGCTGAAAGAGCTTTCCAAACAACCAAGTACATGCTTAAACAGCCTGACCCCTGCTTAGCGTTAATGAGCTACCGCTCTACACCAATCACAGCAAACGGGGCGAGTCCAGTTCAGCTTATGACAGGACGCCAAATACGCACCACTGTCCCAGCTTTGGAAAAGACATTGTTGCCCTGTCCAGCCAATCAGGACATGGTGTATCAAAAGGATGCTGCAGTTAAAGACTCTTATAAATTCATCTACAACCGAAGACATTCAGCTTGTCCACTTCCTGAACTGCAACCAGGTCAGAAGGTTAAAGTGAAGCATGATGGAGACCAAGGATGGACGACGCCAGCCAAAGTCATCAGTAAGACCAGAGAGCCAAGATCCTACTGGGTGGAGATGGCCAACGGGAATGTGACCCGACGAAACAGACGACACCTTCAGGCGGTCCCAGGGACAGCTGATACAGATGAGCAACACATGGTTCCAGCTACACCACAGCAGGACTGTACAACTACAGAAGAGGTGACTCCCCAGGAACCACCAGCAAGGCAGCCATCTCCAGACCCTGTTCCAGGCTCTCCCCTTGGGTCAACAACACCTGTGAGAGTGACTTCAAGAGGGAGGGAGATAAACGTGCCACTTAGATTTAGAGACTAGAGACTCATATTTAAAGGGCAGAATAATCCATTGGGAGGTCCGAGGACAGTTTACAAGGTAATGTCCTGTATTCTGAAAACACTGTTCCTGTATGTTCATAATACAAATAGAGAGAGAGAAGAAAAAAAAAATTTCAAGAAAAAAGAAAGAGTTTCAAGCTCCTGTATTGATGTTAAAGTAAATGTTTAATGTTATGGGTTCAAATCATAACAAAAGGGTTACTTTAGTTATGTTCTGATAAAGGCACCGAGGAGGATTTTTTAAAAACTTTGTTTGTGCCTTGCTAGCTTTATTTTATTCAAAAAAAAAAAAAAAAAGAGGGGAGATGTGAGATTTACCTTTGTGTCCCAGTTGGGCTACCGTAGGAGCGTTGGGAGAGCGGGAGGACAGCGCGGGGGTGGGGACCATTAGATGAATGCACCTGACATGTACGCACCTGCTGTTCGACAATAAACCAGTTTAAGTCCAGTTATACTGCGTCTCAGTGTCCCATCACATGGCAGTGTTTAATATATACTAAGAAAGCCTGGCAAAAAGGGAAATCATAAAATTTCCATCACATTTCCCTCCTTTTTGTCCTTTATGGACAAATTACATCAACTACAGATCACTCCATTGCAGGCTTTTGATTGTAGTGTCACTTACAGGAAGTCCATGGATGGCCAAACAAATTACATCATTACAACACTGTTTGAAAGATTAGTTACTTATTTAACTGAATCAACATCAGAGAAATCATAAGAATCAACATTAGAACATTTTTGGAAATTAAGTATCATTGAACCCACTGATCCAACTTAAACTGTGTTTTAAAACGACATGGAATCTGTATCTTGTAAGAGTTGTCACTGTAACGGCAGGGGCGTCATTAAGGAAGAAGCAGTAGGCGAGGGTGGCAGTGGAACATCTTTACTCTCATAGTGAAGATGAGAATAGACTCACACACTGAATTACAGCCTCTTAGTGTGCAAACAAAGATGCAAAGTACTCAAACGAATTTGAAGCAGTGTAGAAATTGTACAATGTCTCTCTCTCTTTTTCTGTCTCTCAATTCAAAGCGTGTAAATGCAAAAGTCCAGGCAACCGCATGTCACTTAGCAAGGCTCAGTATGCACCCCTGACAGACTGCACCTCTGGGTTTAAATGCTGAGGAACATCGGTGAGACAAAACAAGCTGCAGGTGTGTGGGGTGTGTCAATAGGTGATAGACTGTGAATGAGGTAACAGCCATTGTCACAAAACAACATTACAGATGTCTGGATCCAAGCTCCCATTGAGTAAACGAGAGGCTACAAAAGCAAAGAGAAACATTCTCAATGTTCTAGAATACCTATTTTGGGAGTATTCTTGGTATTTTGGGCTATTGATATTGACGTCAGGATGTCACATGTGCTTACCTATTATTAAAAGTGAAAGTAAAACTGTTAATTCTCCATGTTTTCTTTGTTACGTACTTATGCAGAGGTGGTGCATCAATCAAATTTGATTTCAGGATTTAATGAGTTTAACTCTGATTTCTTACATCAGTCAAAACAATGAGGTAAAAGCTACTGTCAAATAATGTCAGTAAAATGTGGTTTTACAATATTTGTAACTGCGTCTCAACTTCCTGCACAACCAAGGCCAAAACAATAAATATAACCCATTAAAAAATAGGTTGAGAGATCTAAGAGATTGACTTCAAAACAAAGCAAGGGTATTGTTTCAAATTGCATATACACTTCTTACAAGAAACTACATTTCTTGACATTTATCCATCTTGATAAGGATTTACATACTTGCATAGCCTGTTAGGCTACTCTCCTTGTTCTAGAGAAATCTGTAGTTAGTCCTGCCTCATCCCGATCTGAGTATATTAAACACCAGGGGGGCCGTCTGGGGTGTAAATCTTACTAGTAAAGCCTATCCTTACAGTCAGTCTTAAAGGTTTAAATCCAGTGTTACTTGACTGTCATTGTAACACATCCGTGCAGAGCTGGAGTACAAACCTACGGCAGCAGTAACACTGTACAGAAAGTAAGTAAACTTTCACTCAATAGAAGAAAAGCAATTTTGGTAGCAGTTTCTCGGTCTTTTAAATTTCAAGTGAAATTTCTATTTTAGAAATGTTTAGAATACCTTCAGTGTGGTATTTACTTTCAGATTCTCAATAATGAAAATGATGTGTACATCTGTAAAATAGGGGTGGACAAATACAGTATTAATAGTAGAACTATTGAATAACAATTTGGAGAACTGGGAGGTTGTCACACACAAAAGTGTGTGTAATCCTTTCATTACATTACATTCTGTTCATCACTAACTCACTATAAGACTATTGCTTTCACAATTAATTGGTCAAATTTTGAAATATGAAACATGCACACAGTACAGTTATACTGATGTCCTCAAATAAAAAAGTAAAAAAACGTAAATAGATGCATCACTATGTTTGCCTCAAAAAAGTTTATGAGCATCAATTTGTATATTTCGGTTACCGGTAGTTATAAATTATACGTTTTTGAAAAAGAAGCTAAAAGTGTCCTTTGCCAGTTGAAAACCTGTTAGGCTTTGTGTTTCTACCAGCGTTTCTCAAAGTGTGGGGCGCAGGTGTATTGCAGGTGGGGCGCAAGCAATTGGATGAAATTGACCTTTTTAAGCCTGTCGTTTTAATGCTTGTTCGTTTTGCATAAGCCCCGGATGTTTAAAATGTCTGCGGAACAGTGTGAACCAAGGCTAGATTTGGCCCTTTAATGAATTTGTACCGGTCAAATTATGTTCGCCACCCCCCCATATGTATTTTATTACCATTTTGTTTGGGTGATATGGGACAGGTGGGGCATGGAATTTTCCCTTCTTCTGAGGTGGGGAACAGTGGCGTGCACATACATTTTTTATAAAAAAAATTACAAGCACATGTTGAATGAAATTTGACTTGTATTTGTAACATTCTCTAAACGTGAGTTTTCAATGGAAAAAGTCACACCGCCAACTGATAAAACCCATATCCAATATTAACTATATACAGTCATTGTTAAGTCCTTCAGTTAACTTCCGTTTATCCTCCACTGTCTGCGGGCCTTGTTGCATATATTTTACAATTAGTAAATCAATATAGGCCTACAATTAAGACAGTAAAAAGACCAAAAAGAACGAGGAGTTAGGCTACTGACTGTTGTCATTACACGAATACAAATGGGCATTTTTCACAGTTAATGAGGAACTTCCCGTTTCTTCTTTCACAAACGAATGTGTTAATTTATGTTGCCTAACAAAACGTTCAGCTTAACACATAGATTTGCAAACTCTACCTTAATTATTTGTATGTGGTCGTCCTCACGTTATCTATCATTGATTTGGGCTAGAGCGACTAGTTTATCAGGTGACCAGTCGGCTAAAAATGCTTAGTAGTTTGGTGCTGTATGAGACATTTTACTGCACAACAAAATGATTTCACGTTTGGCTTAGAGGGCAAACGGTACGATTTGACTTGATGTGTATGTGACCTGGGTGGTGAGGCACGGGAGAAGTCTATCCGTGCGTGCTGTGCTGATGATGCTTCCTTCCACTCACTGAACTGAACTGCTGCTGCAGCCAGGGTTGCCAGGTCCTACAAAAATATCCCGCACAAAATCAGTGTAAAACCCACCCTTCAGCAGCCTAAACTAGCCCAAAGCCCAAAGTAGTGAAAAGTTGTCGACGGGGTGGGGTGGCGAGTGTAAGTTGTCGCCGGGGGGGAGTGGCGAGTGTTTAAAATGGAGACAAATTAAGTATTATATCGCGATCGATTCTTTGTGTTGACTTGTAACTCCCGCGGTGGCCCAACTCAAAAGTAGCCCAAAAAACTGCACCCCGCGACCCCAGAATTTTTACCCGCGGCTGGATTTTCAAACTAGCCAAATTTGGCGTGAAAACCGCAAACCTGGCAACTATGGCTGCAGCGCATCTGGTGTGACAAAGGAAGACAGAGGTTGGGTGTGTGCGAGGTGGTGGCTCATTTCAGGGCATTGTTTTTAATCTCTCAGGTTTTCAAAAGATCAATTCAAACCGACCTCAGTAAAATGTTAATAATAATAATATATATATTTTTTAAAAACCGAAGTTTCAAAAGGGCACTTTCGTTGATAAAGGGCAGAGTTGGTGTCTATGTGTGCACGCCACTGGTGGGGAATGATAGAAAAAGTTTGAGAACCACTGGTTTATACCAAAACTCACTCCGGTTCTAAGCACGTTATTGGCACATATGCTAATATAAAAACATGGTTTTTAAATGTTTCTTATCACGTTAATCATTGAACTTTACCTTGTACCACAGGTAATGGAGAGCAAGAAATCTTTTTTTAAACGAACTCCACTGCCACCTCCACCTCTAGGTCAGTTTCTCAATAAACCTGACATTCGAATTCTAAGAAATATAACCAACTTATAAACTGCACTTAGAACATACATTTATAAGTGGACCTGAGGCTGTACATAATACACTTTTATGAGAGTGTATCTGAGATAATCAGGTAAGACTTTGAAATGAGATGAATAATGTGAACATAACAGTTCTATAACTGTTAAACAAAATAAAGGTAATTTTAGATAGCCTTTTGTCATATCTTTAGAATTTCTAAGCAGCACATAAGTATATTCTGTTCAGTTTCATCTTTCGTTCATCAAAATTAGATTTTCATACTTTTGCTGTTTACAGAATTTGATCAACCATGGAGGCCAGTGACTTGGAAGTATGATAACTGACTACAAAGACACATTAAAACGCAGACTAGTATTTTCAATAATTTAATAAGAAAGTGTAACTAATGCCCGGATGTACTTTCTACATAGTGATGAAAGGGAAAAAGACCTGATGTTGGAAAAAGTGAAGAAATTCCAGCTCAGAATTGCCCACATAAGTCAGTTGAGGATTCTGCTCGATGGCCCAGTTGGAGCAGGGAAGTCCAGCTTCATCAACTCTATTAGTAATGCCCTAAGAGGCTGTAACACAGCTGCTGCCCTGGCAAGTTCAAGTGGTTTAAGTTTTACTCTCAAGGTAATAACCAGTCTCCTGAGCATTCGTATTCTCAGACTATTAGCTATTAACCAGACAAGAGGTTATGGATCACTTGTTGAAGTGTGTGAAGTGTGTGTTTCAACTATATTCCCCATACAAAGAAAGTAAGAAAAAAATACAATATACTTCTTACCTATCTACCAACATAAACAGGAGAAAAAGGCAAACAAAACAGCAACCCTCCCCTACAGCTCCAACATGAGAGAATACAAAACAAACCAGTTACAGTAGATACATCTATACACAGTTTACACACATACTCTCATTTAGTCAAAGCCTATATGAGGCCCTTTAAGAAGCACACAGCACATCTTATCTCACCATATCAGTACTTTCTCATAAGGCCCTTTAAGAAGCACACAGCACATATTTGTATTGTATTTGTATTATATAGATTATATTGTGAATTCAGAGCCTTTAATATTGATGCATGTTTCTGTGTGATGTTTCCAGTACAAAACACACAGGTTTAAGAAGGATCTACCAGGATCCTACTATCCATTTGTCTTCAATGACATCATGGGCATGGAGACAGGAAGTATACAAGGAGTCCACAGTGATGATATAATCAGAATACTGAAGGGTCACATTAAGGAAGGCTACACTGTAAGTACATTATTAACACTGGATGGAAAACAGAGTACTGGTACTTTGTGGAACTGTGCAGAAGGAGATTTTCTGCTACACAGCTTACTTATGCAATGCAAAAATAGTCTGTTAAAAATGACCAAAATCATCATGAAAATAACCAGCTCTGTATTAGAACATTACAGAATGACAAGCTTGACATGCATAGCTAAGGACAGGACTTAACTGTTGAATAAAAATTTACCAAAAGAGAAATGAGAAAACCAGAAAGGGTTAGTCCATGGAGATATATCTGCAGAGATTAAAGACACTAAAGCTTTGATAAACTGGTTTGTGTCACAGTACAGCCCCTGACTCCTCCCTCAGGGATGTGTGTGTGTTTGTGTGTGCATGCGTGTTCATCTTCGTCATGCATTTCACCTGTTTCTTTTCGTGTTAATTTGATGCACTACACTTGTGTCTAGTTTGTATACATACATTTAAGTGTGCGGCTTGTCTCACGTCTTTGTTGCGGGCGCTACGTATCAGTGTTTGATGTTCATTCCTTTCATTAAAAACAAAAGTAAAACCAAGCTCTCACCTCAGTATTCTAATTCGTCATCGTGTTACAATTTGATTAAGAACCTGGCTGCTATGAATCAAATCTACAAGCTAATTAGGGTTAACACACAGTGTGGGAACCCTATTGTAATTGTTAGGATTTTCCCCATTTTTTTTATATAGAATGCATCGTACAGCCTACACCGTAATGCCTAGAAACACCAAACTTGTCAAAAAGGTCCAATGACCAGACTCTAGTACAGGGACCCACATTGGCCTTCGGATGAAGCTATAGTGAAGCATTTTACATTTTGGCCCATATCTCCCACACCGTAAGCAATAGAAATAAAATTCCAGTTCATATGCATTCCTTGGCTAAATTCAATAGGACTCAATATACTGTGGCACCGGTGAAGAAAGAGAGTCAATTAGGAAGCTCATTTTAGGAGAAATGCTCTTTCTCTTCTTCTTGTCCGTGTCCGTAGGCTCTCCCACACGACGACTCAAAGACCTCCATTTTACTCTGTCCTGTGCAAGCGCGCGCATTCTGCCAACTCAGGCCCGTTCTTTGTATCACAGTCTGTGTCCAGTTCGTTCTCGGTCGTCCTTGTCGTCTCGCCCCTTCCACTCAGCCTTCCAAGTAGGGGTGGGCGATATGGGAAAAAAATAGTATCACGTTTTTTTTCATAAAATCACGATTTTGATTTTTTATCACGATCTTCCATCAAAAAAAAACCAAAAAAAATTGGGGCTACAAAGCTTTCTTTTTAAGCAGATTTAAATGAATGATATTGCAATTTTCCATGTGCAAACATTGTAAACAAAAAATGTAAACAACACATGTGACACTGTGTCACGTAGGGCTACGCCCCCCTCTCCTAGCTGTCACTCCGGTTTCCTTGTTCCTCGTGTCTGTTGTTCCCTGCTCCTTGAGCCCGCCTTGTTGTGTGTTTCTATGGTTTCCCCACGTCTGCTACGCCCATGTCGTTATTGTCTTCATCTGTTTCCATAGTTGCCAGGTTTGCGGTTTCACGCCAAATTGGGCTTGTTTGAAAATCCAGCCGCGGGTAAAAATTCTGGGGTCGAGGGGTGCGGTTCTTTGTGCTACTTTTGAGTTGGGCCACCACGGGGTCTTACAAGTCAACACAAAGAATCGATTGCGATATAATACTTAATTTGTCTCCATTTTAAACACTCGCCACCCCCTCAACGACTTTGGGCTAGTTTAGGCTGCTGAAGGGTGGGTTTTACACTGACTTTTGCGGGATATTTTTGTAGGACCTGGCAACCCTGCCTGTTTCTAGTCTAGTTCAATGTATTTATAGTCCCCGTGTCTCCCATGTCGGTATCAGTTATTTTGTGCTACTTACCTGTTTATTCTCTTGCCTCGTTCGTGCTCTAGTGTATTTAACTGTTTCTGTTTCGTCTTCGTCGTAAGTGCCATTCAGCCTAGTTTTGTTTCCCCTGCCTTGTTTTGTTCTTTGTGCCACCATGTCCGTTTATATTTCATGTTCGGACTGCCTACCTGTTATGACCCCTGCCCGTTATTACGACTCTGTCCATTCATTAAATCTCGCTCTCCTCAGCGTTTGTGTCCGCCTCCCTGCTCTGCGTCACACAGTTCCTTACACTGTTAAAGCGCATTATTGCACTAAATATTTCCCAGCCCTTTAAACTTAAAGTTAAATATTTATACATATAGTCGAAATGATTCGATACAATTCGCTTTATTCACATTATTTAATGGTTGTTTATTTTCAAAACGCCCAATCTTAACGTCTTTACGTTCTCTCATGTTTCGTCCTGGAATTACAAGAGGCTCGTATGTTAACGTAAAGAGAACTGTTCAGTCAGACAGATATTTGTTGTGAAACGAAGTAGTTACAATTTCAACCATTTTCAAGTACTTTAGCCTAAATTCCAGCACTTTTCAAACCTGAAACACAAAGCAACTTTAAACTTCATCAAGTAAATGTTCCTTCCCCTGTTTTTGAGGGATGTATCTTTATACTACCACATATCGTTCACGCGAGGTGTGGCGGAGTCGCGCGCTATGGTCACGTGTGAGGCGGCTGCCCGCATTGTTTCACTTTCGGCATATTACTTGGGATGTCTATGTCTCAAGTGATTGAATAAATTTCTTGTACTGGCATCGGACGTTTTCACGTGTTCTTTGCACACTTTACATATCGCTGTAGTTTGGTCTTGGTCAGTGGAAGAAAATCAGAATCAATTTCAGATTACAGAGGTGGATTTCCTCTTCTTTACCAGCTCCTCGGTTTGGCTTTCAGCCGTCGTCCACGCAGTTTTTAGTTTTTACAAACACAACATGGAGGCATGGAAGACGCACAGTTCGCTGTGATTGGTCCGTCCTACGCCCTACGTCTGATGCATTGGTGGGAACCAGCATAAAAAAGTAATTGCGCTGATTGGCAAAGGCGATCTATACGATTTCTCTAATTTGGTAGATCGCCTGCGATTCTCCACTCGTTATCGCCATTCACGATTTTATATCGTCATATCGTGCACCCCTACTTCTAAGATGATGTTTGGGATCCGCTTGTCATCCATCCGAAGTGCTTGACCTAGCCAACGGTTTTGTCGCTCGTGCACCACGTTGAATATTGTTCTCCGTTGTCCGAGTCGTTCACAAATGATCTCGTTTCTAATTTTATCGATCAACTATAGAGGGCTATCGGTTGGATCAGTGATCGATACAGTCTTAGCTTGGTCTCGGTGCTGATCTTTTTGTCTTACCAGATGTCTTTGAGCTCATTCATTGTGCTCAGCGCACATGCCGTTCTTACTCGGATGTCTTGTGTGCTCTCCATACTCGGTTATGTACAATCCAAGATATTTGAATCGCTCAGTGTAACTCAGTTGTTCGTTGCCAAGCTTCAAACCTCCCTTTATCAGATTCTCTCTCCTCTGATGGTCTTCGACTCATTAACATCCATTGAGTCTTTGTCTGGCTGATCTCCATTCCGTGTTTCGAACTTGCAATGTTAATTTTGTCAATAAGTTCTTGAATGCGCTTTAGCGATGTGGCCAGGAGCGCAATGTTGTCTGCAAACTAGGGATGCACCGAAAATTCGGCCACCGAAAATTTTCGGCCGAAATGGCTTAAATTTGCATTTTCGGTTTTCGGCCGAAATACTTTCATCACCGAAACAACACGGCCGAAACAATGTGCTGTGATGACGCAAGCAAAAATCGCCTGCACGCGCTTATTTGGATAAAGCTAGCAAAAAAGTTTTCCAGTGATGGCGCCAAGGCAAAAGGACATTACACCAAAAATTATGGAACTCGTTGCCTTAGACGATCAGCCGTTCTCTGTCGTAGGGATTTCGTAGGCTAATAGAGCACATTGAGCCCCGTTATGTTTTGCCGAGCAGACGACATTTCTCAGAAGTGTGTTTACCTGAGCTGTTGTTGCAACTCACGTCACGTTTTTAGAGAGAATTTATATTTATCTTTCAGGCCAGTCAGTTATAATTAAATTTAACTCGTATAAAATACATATATTTATCCTCTCAGATAAAAACGGTCTGCAAGCGAGTTAAATTTAATTAGTGGTCGGCCGTTGTCAGCGGTATCGCCGTTAACGGCCCACCACTAACTTTACTTTATAATATGCATTACTGTAATGTCAGTGCTAAATAAATATTTTCAAATCAAATTTTGTAGTTGATTTATTCTTTGAATAGCAATGCCTTGATTTTAGTGAGGTTAGCCATAAATCCAATGTTACTAATAATTGGCATAATGTATTTCGGTGTTTCGGTTTTCGGCTTTCGGCCTTGGTTTCCTCATTTTCGGTTTTCGGTTTCGGCTAAGAATTTTCATTTCGGTGCATCCCTACTGCAAACCTTAGGTTATTAATTGGTCTGCCACTGACAGTTGCTTCATCTTGGTGTTCTTCCTCATCTAGCACGAATCTCATTATGTATTCTAAAAAAATATTGAAGAGGTCTGGAGACAGAATAAATCCTTGGCGGACACCCACAGTTTGTCTGAACCAGTTTGGATTGGTCGAGTTTGTTCTTACAGTACTGGTTGTCTGCGCATAGAGGTTCATGATTAACTCGACAATTTTTGGGTGTACGCCGTAATGATTTAGAATTTGCCATAAGCCTTCGTGCCATACTCGGTCGAATGCCTTCTTGAAATGAACACCATGTAGAGGTCTTTGTTTTGCAGCGCTAGATGATTTTCTGCAAGGAGTCGTAAAGCAAAGATCTGCTCGATTGTTCCTCGTCCGGCTCGGAAGCTGGCCTGCTCTTCGGCCATTTGTGTTTCGATCGCGCTCTTCATTCGGCTGCGTATGATCTCAAGTATGATCTTGCTCGCGTGACATATCAGGCTTATAGTTCGATAGTTCTCGCATTTGGTGGAGTCTCCTTTCTTTGGCAAGGTTACTATAAGTGAATTAGTCCACAGTTTTGGAAACCGTCCAGTTGCCCATATTCGGTTACAGATCTTGTGCATAACCTTTACTGACGCTTGGCCACCCAGCCGTATAAGGTCACCCTCTAGCTCATCAATGCCAGGTGCTTTTCTGCTTTTTAGTTTAGCAAGTGCAGCTTGGACTTCACTTTCCAAGATGCAAGGCAGTTCGTCATGCTGCTCGTTGGGCCAGAGTTCGTCTAGCACGCTCGTTTCGACTTCGATCTTGAAGTTGTAGAGCTCGCTGCAGTACTCAACTTCTTTTTCAGTTGTCAAGAGTTCACCAGATTTGCTTCTTATGATATTGTTACGCTCTTTTAGTGCGAC
Source organism: Brachyhypopomus gauderio (assembly GCF_052324685.1). Taxonomy (NCBI): domain Eukaryota; kingdom Metazoa; phylum Chordata; class Actinopteri; order Gymnotiformes; family Hypopomidae; genus Brachyhypopomus; species Brachyhypopomus gauderio. The sequence continues at coordinate 6,475,709 of NC_135230.1, read as the reverse complement.
TCCTGACTTAAGTACCTTCACTTTTTGATATAAAGCCCTTGTATCGTTCTGCTTGCTCATTTTTTCTATTTCGTCGCATTGCTTGTTAACCCACTCTACTCGACTATTTTCTACCTCTCGCCTTATCTCTCTCGTCAAAGCGTTATAGGCGGATTTTTGTGAGTGGTCTTTGTTTATGATCTTTTTAGGTTTTCTCCGTTCATCTGCAAGATTAAGGACTTATCCATTTCACTTGCGACACTCTTGTATATCTTGTTGGTTTTTTCTAAAGCGGCGTCCATGTCGAGTTTGTCGAGGCTGTCTATCAGACATTCGAATCTGTTCTTGAGCTCGACTTGGTATTCTCGTCTGGTATCTTTGCTGACAAGCAGCCTCTCAATGTTCAGTTTCAGTTTGGCTTCTTTTTGCTGTGCTGAATCGAAGGTTCATTTCAGCCATAACTAATTTGTGATCGGATCCTATGCTTGCACTTGGGAAACTTTGAGCATTTCTCACTGCACTTTTCCATCTCTGCTCCACCAGAATGTAGTCAATCATGTATGGGATGCCGCCAGAGGTGTCAATTCCAGGTTCAGAAATTAAAAGTCCTCACCTGGATTTTGCTCAAGCTTGCTAGATTTTCGCGGCTGGACTCTCCCCTCAGCTGGCCGTATGGCATGCCCCAATCACCTCGCGACCGCCCTCCAGAGTCGGCAGTGTGAGCGTCTCCATCTCCATTGCCTCACTGTCCTCACTCCAGCTCATGGGCTGCTCCGGGCTGCCACCCCGGGAGTAGTGCATGTCGCTACCCCTGGAGCGGTCGGAGGCTAAGCCCTCCATAGGACTCCTTCCTCAACTCACAGTACCCCCGGAGTGTTTAGAGGGGGGTAGACTCTCCTCTTCCTCCTCCGTGTAGCCTTCCTCTTCCTCGGTATAGGACTCCTCCTCCGTCCCCTCTTCCTCCTCCCCACCGTAGTCCACAGTAGGGGCGGAGCACTCAGATGGAGGGTAGTCCTCGTCTTCCCCACTGTAGTCTATGGTAGGGGCGGAGCACAATGACGGAGGGTAGTCCTCCTCCTCCTCCCCACCGCAGTCTATGGTGGGAGTGGTACACTCGTGGGTGGTTCTCGTCTTCCGAGTCCTCCTCCCCAAACTCGCTCTCTGGGGTCGAAGCGGTGGCACCGATGACACAGGCACCCACCCTCAGAGGCGAGAGGGCGCGGGAAGGAGAAGGGTGTAGATGTCTCCAGATCCTTACCGCGCCCTCGCGGAACAATTCCGCCATCTCGGGGTCCGGGCACTCACGAGCCGAAGACAGCTGAGAAGCGCACAACGGGTCCTGCTCCAGCTGTTCCAGCGTGGGCGTGGCCTCGTGGCGCAGGGAGGAGTCTTCTTCCTCTCCTTCCTCCTCCAGCTCGTGGACACCCACCCGCAGGGGCGAGAGTTCCCGTGAAGAAGAGGGATGCTTCTCCTGCCACACCCGCACCGCCTCCTTGCGGTAGTAAGGAGTTGTGTAGGCCGGGTTGTGTAGCCTGGCATTGTGTCTCACAACGGCTCGTCGTTCTGTGACGCTGGGAGCGTAGCGAAGGACGAGACACAAATCCCTGGTTGCGACAGACGTCACTTTTAATGATCACACATAGATGGCCCATATAGCGCACGTAAAACACTTACCACACTCAGAGACGTGTAAACTTTAGACAACGACGAGCACAGGACACTCCACGAGCGCACATTAAATAGACAAACCACATAAGCCCCACGTGATTACGAGACAAGCCACAGGTGAGATGGATTTCACAAGACATAACCGCACCCATGGAGATACACAGACGCAGACGAGTACACGTGGACAACGTAAACACATGCCCAAAAAAGTCCTCAACGTGACACTTGTATGATTCAGATCTATGAGATAAATAACTTTCTAATTCACTAAATTGTATTTATTTCATCATTGTAATCAGTATGGTGGTAATTTGGCTCTATCTACTGGCCAAATACTGGACCTGACCAAAATGTATTGCTTACATGAAACACCACACAAACAGCTTCATTTCACTTATAGGTCTAAAGAACCTTTTGGGCCTCTTGTTGCCTATTGAGACCAAAATGCATATGCGTGTGTGAATCCGCAATCGCCGCTTCCAGCTATATTTTGGATATGAATTTTTCTTTTTTTACCCATGCTTTCAGTTCAATCCTGTTAGCTCAATCACTAAAGAGAAGGATAAGGAATATTACAACATCAGCCCCAGCTTGAATGACAAAGTTCACTGTCTGGTGAGTGTTATCCCAGCAAACAGCATCTCCCTCATCTCTGAAGATGTCATCAAGAAGCTACAAACTGTTCGTGACAAAGCACGGGACTTGGGTAAGTCACTCAAATCTGCATATATTGTAGCTAACTGCTGATTGATTGCTTTTACTGTTACTGTTTAATATGTGTAAGTAATCATACTAAATATGTTAGTATGAGTATCGAGTCTTCATTTAATTATGTATGCTGCATAAGCTGCTGACTGAGTGTTTTTACAATAACTTCCATGACTTATATTACCCTCTGGGTTTTGTTTATGGAATGGGGAACTTTCTCATATTTTAACGATGAGAATGGAGCCCTGTGTAAGACACACTAAAGCTTTGCATGCCATACTGTACGACAGGAATCCCACAAGTTATCGTCATGTCGATGGTGGATAAAGCATGTACCATAGTTCAAGGGGACCTGACCAAGGTTTACCACAGCAAGAAAATCAAAGAGAAGGTGAGTAGAACAGAAATACTCTTCCCACAGAATGCCAGCTTCCAGAATCTATTTCTGGTCATATCTCCCATAGTTCACAATATCCACTAACAGGTGAACATGTGCTTAAACTGGGGGACACAATCACTGAATCTTCTTGAGCTGCAGCATCATTTGAGCTGTAGCAGCTGTACTCACTCTGACATCCATCAATACTCCACCTGACCCCTCCTGAACCATGACGCGAAATAAGTTTGATAGTGAAATCATAGCGAAATTTGTATAATGAACAAAGTTCTGTTGTTTTTCTTAGATGCAAGAGTGCAGTAACAGACTGGGGGTCCCAATGAACTACATCTTCCCTGTGCAGAACTACTATGAGCAGATTACCAACAACATAAACATGGATATTTTGCTTCTGATGGCAATAACAGATATCATTACCTTTGCCAATGACTATGTGGAAGACCAGGCTTACACTGAATAATGTGCAGTTTGCTTATGCTATGGTTATTCTGGTCGTGTTCATTGATTGATCCAGTTGTATTCCTTTCCATGTTTTCTGTGTCTCTTTGTTTTGTTTTATGTTCATTTCTACACCCTGTTCTGCCCCTTAGTTTTGATTCACTTCACCTGTGTCTTGTTTCAATCTCTTTGGTACATATTTAAACACATTCTTTCATTCAGTAGGTTTGGGTTATTTTTGTTTCATCCATATATGCTGGTTTCTCCTTAGGTTATTGTGTTAGAGGTTTTGATCATTAGAAGTTTGTTTGTTTGTAACCTCCTGATATAGCCATGATCCTGCGCCGTGGTCTGTCTGATTCAAGTGTCAAATAGTCTCCTGGTATAGTTGTTATTGTCTTGTCTGGTTTATGTGATTTGAGTATTTTATGTATCATTGTTCTGTTGTTAGAGTGTGTGTCTGTGATAACATTTCTTAGTTTTGTTTCATTGTGTCGGACGCCTGGATGTTTAAAGTGATCGTGTATTGACACCGTGCATGTTTGTGAGTTTGTCGAGTAGCGATGTGTCGATTTCATAATTATATTAAGTACATGTTGTGTTCTACATGATGATTGCTTCTTCCTTCCTGAAGTGTTTGTCTGGATTAGTTGTTGGTTGTCAATTCATTGTCGTGATATAAGTTTTGTCCATGTATTTCGTTGTTTAGTTTTGGTAGTCCAGTTTTGTGAATCTTGTTTCTTGTTCTGTGGCGTGAGCGTTGGTAGAGTGTTCTTGGGTCATGTGTCTTGTTATTGTCTGAATTAAAAGTGTTTTGATCAACATGCCTCGTCGTTCTCGTAAACGTGTTTCGAGTTTACGTTTAGGCAGACGTTAGAATGTTGCAGCTTATTTAGTTATGGAGGAAAGCTTAATAGCTTCTGAAATGTACACATGCTTGTGAGATTTCTCGGAAACCATTAATACACCGGTTCACTAGTGATTATGCAGTATATTGTTTTCATTCTTTATTTGTATCTGTTCATAATAATACATTTTATTTCATAGGTGTCTTTCTGTCCCTCAAGGACACCTTACAAATATATACAATGCAAGCAATAGACAACCTTAAAACATGTTGGTTTTGAGTGCAGACTTAACTTGTGAGAGTGAGTTTATATTCCTTATGTCGGGTGACAGAGAATTCCAGATTTGGGGAGCAGAGCAGCTGAAAGTATACATTCCCATAGTAATGAGTTGGCGCCGGGGGGGTGGGTGGGGGGGAATCATACTTCATGTTGGACTTTATGACTTTAGACTGAAAACTGTGTAATGCTGCAGAGACATTAAGTTGTTCTAGAAACTGGCAACATACAAAGAACTTTATTAACTCTTAATTAAATAACTTAATTATTAATGAATCAATAGTTAATTACTCACAATTTCAGCTTCAACATGTACTGCCTATACAGTACAAACTATCAACAAATAACTCAGGTGTCCCCCTAACAATGCTACACAATATTGACATTTATACATAGATGCCGTTTTCTGTCTCCACTATAATTAAGCAAATGTGCAAATGACTGAACCTTTAAATCAGGAGATGTTAAATATTTCTCCAATTAGTCCTTCATTTCATAAAAACATAGAACAGTGCTCCTTCATATCCAACAGAACTTGCAGTTTGCAATTGTTCAATTAAAAAGATTCAGTGATTTTACATTTACATTTATGGCATTTGGCAGACACCCTTATCCAGAGTAACTTACATTTTATCTCATTTTTTTATACAAGTGTGCAATTGAGGGTTAAGGGCCTTGCTCAGGGGCACCTCAGTCATGGCCTCAGGTCTGGGAATCGAACCCATGACCCTCCAGTCACAAATAAATAACAAATGTAGTGTGTATTTCAGGAGAAGGCTCAAATATGTGTGTTTGTGTGTGTATGTGTGTGTGTGTGTGTGCATGGCTGTTCTGTTAAAACAGTGTTGCATATCTGCAAAGTATAGAGACTAAATTTGTGTGTGTGTGTGTGTGTCAAAGTCAAATTTATTTATATAGCACTTTTCACAACACATGTTGTCACAAAGCAGCTTTACAATCGTATGGGTCCAGATCCCTAATGAGCAAGCCAAAGGTGACAGTGGCAAGGAAAATCTCCCTGATGGTGGGGATTAGGAAGAAACCTCAGGAGGATGTTGAGAAAATGAGTTTTTTGCTTAGCAATAACATTAGCAAAAGTATATTTTGTTCATCAGTGAAATTGAATACATTTCTGTGTTTGGGTAAATCTACATGAGTTTCCTCCTCATCATTTATTTTGGGTATGGCAGGATGTTGCTCCCTTCTTATGGTGGCAATGTTGTGCAATACCACATGCCCTCTCTGGGGTGACCCTGAGCCCCCACAGGCACTGAAACCTGGCATTGAGGATCCCCATCCTCATTTCAACCCTTGCTCTTGTTCTGCAGAGGGCCAGGTTGTAGCGTGACTGGGGTCCAGGTTCAGGGTAAGGTGTCATCAGATATGGCATGCAGGGATACCCTCTGTCTGCAAGGAGGATGCCGTCGTATTGTCCTGTAAGCACACAGGGGGTGCAGTGGTTTAAAACTGAAACAATGTAACTGACGTTGGGAGCACAGCGAAGGACAAGACAGAAATCCTTTCAGATCGAACGTCACTTTTAATTATTATACACGTAACAGTGCAGACACCGCACATAAAACACGAAAAACATACAGGGACGTGTAGACTCTGACAATGATGACCACAGGACACTGCGTGAATGCACATTAAATAGACAAACCACATAAACCCCACGTGATGGACGAGACGAGCCCCAGGTGAGACGAATCAGCACAAGACGTAACCGCACCCATGGAGATCCACTGATGCAGACAAGCAGACGCAGACGACGTAAACACACGCCCAAAGGGAGGGGTCGGGGACCTCAACGTGACAGTAACAATACAATAAATGTGAACCATACCCATAGCTAAAGTGACACAAGCTTACCCTGATCAAATTTACTGTAGAGTGCAGGCTCTCGAAAAATCCTTGCATCATGCAGAGCCTGACCATTTGGCTTCAACATTACTAATAATGTTGGTAGCATCACATATGATCTTAATAGAAGAGAAAATGAGTTTATGTAATGTATTCAATATTAGTCCTTTATTTTTTTTAATAAATTTATGATCAGTACCTGTATATTAATGCTGTGGAAGGGTTTTCTGTTTGCATAATTTCCTTTATTTTCAGCAGGTGCTTTAATTGGAATGTGGGTTCCATCCATGCATCCAATGACTCTTGGGAATCCTAATATATTGAATTTTGCAGAGCTATTTATCTTTCACTTCCCATTTGTCTGATAACTTTGTAATCTTTGTTAATAAAGACAAACCTGCAATTCTGTGGAATTCCTCTATAATGTTCATTAAAGGCTTATGCCCAGGGAACACCACAAAACTGTGCAACAACCGTTTTAAAGCTAGGCATACTTTGCGGACTGACCGACATACAGTTGCCTTGCCTATGTGTTCTGCGTCTCCTACATTGTACAAAAAAGACCCATTGGCAAAGAAACGGAGAGCAATGCATAAAGTCTGCAAAGACATGAGGGCTGATCCATGTGTGATATTTGAAATGTGTGACTTAAAAGTATTGTTTAGGTATAAAATTGACTGGGAAGAAAAACGGTAACGTTCGAGGAGAAACTCATCGGGAAATTAAAGCACGTCTAGAAAAGTGGGCGTAACCCTTAGTTTGGATTAAGTTAACCTGCTAGCGATCAGGTTAGCTTCAGAGCATAAGTTGCTATAGTAACTGACTCAGATTCTCTCTAAGATCGGTTTCTGGAATGGTAAACCCTGAGTTTTCGTTAACTCTGAGTTTACTTACCCGGTTTCGTCACTTAACTTGCTTTCTGGAATACCCCCCAGGTTGTGCCCTTTTTGGGGTGTTTGCTGTGGTGGTGTATCTTTCTTGTTGCGCACAGAGTTTTTTAACAACAACAGTCAAAGAGAGTTTTAACAACAACAGTCAAAACAATAGAAAGAAGTACAGGAAGGTTCAAATATCCAATTTATATGCTACTGACATTCCGGGCAAGAAATTTCTAATCAGGGATTGGTGCTCCCAACAACAGTCCACAGAAAAAATCACTCACTCGATCTGAGGGGTACATTCATTCACAATTACGCTGAAAATCATTTATACACAATTTCTTCTGAAGAAGTTATTTGTCATTTTGTGCTGCTCGTTTGTGATTGAGCATTTAAATGCCTCTTTAGCATTTGTTCTCAGTAAAAACAATTTGTATTCCTGAATGTGTGTATTGTTTCATCACATGTACAAAAATGTAACCTGCCCATCTTACTTCATTTCCAAAGTTTAGAAATATCATTGAACCCACCGAATCAGCCTAAACTGTATTTTAAAACTACATCAAATCTGTATCTTGTAAGTGTTCTCACTGTATCGCCAGAGGCATCGTTAAAGAAGCAGCAGCATGTGAGGATGGCAGTGGAACGTCTTTACTCTCATAGTCAAGATGAGAACAGACTCACACTGAATTACAGCCTCTTAGAGTGCAAACAAACACAGACACAAAGTGCTCAAACAAAGTTGAAGAAGCATAGAAATTGCAAAGTGTCTGTCTCTCTTTCTGTCTCTCTATTCAAAGCATGTAAATGCAACAGTCCAGGCAACTGCATGTCACGTAGCAAGGCTCAGTAAGCCGCCATGGAAGACTGCACCTGTGGGTATAAATGCTGAGGAACATCAGTGAGACAAAACAAGCTACAGGTGTGTGGGGTGTGTCAGTAGTTGGGAGACTGTGAATGAGATAACAGCCATTGCCACAAAACAACATTACAGATGTCTGGGTCCAAGCTCCCATTGAGTGAGCGAAAGACTACACACTGTAAAAAATCTTTGTTTGCTTATGTTCTGTGAATATAAAAATTTATGTGGGCAAAGCATGAAACATAAAAATAGTTACTCCAAAAACAAAAAACGAGTTGTGCCATCAGCTGCTGCATTTTTACCATTCAACTTAATATTTTGTGTTCAGTTAATGAGCATTATGGTTCTCAGTCAACATGTCAAGTCCAAAGTAAAAAACTGTGTTGGGCGAGCAATAGTGGTAGTGGTGAAACTAATGCGCATGCTCGAGAGAAGATTTTCTTGGCGCCTTCTGCACCAAAACTAAAATGAAGACCCAGCGTTTCACCGTTTATCTAGAGAACTTCAAACGTTCACTGAGTGAAGTTAATGTGGATCTTTACTAAGCTAACACAACTAACTTGGTGGTGTTTTTTGAGTTTGAATTTGAACTAGGTCGTATTTCAACATATTTTCCAAACGTAGTTATCAAAACTAGAGCTAAGCCAACAAGTGTTTAACTTTGCTATGAGTTTAGTAATGTTAGTGTTAATACTGTTGTGGTTGGCAAGGACAAGCTACTGATTAACGGTTACCGTTACGCGTTAACTGTCCGTTTGGAATTTAACTTTACCTCACGTCGGCAAACTGTTAGCATGCGGACTAACGTTAGCTACCTAGCTAGCTAGAACTGCGTAGTAATTAAGCATTTGCTGAAGCCCAATCGATTTCTAATTAAGTACTTTTTTAGATATTTTTTCCAACCACCTACAGCTCCGCGGTCAGTTCTCCCGTTTCCCTGGATGTGTGTTGTATGCGTGTTAGTGTCCCCCCTCCCTTAGAACCAGTGTGTTTTTGCCGTTAGCGTATTGCTAATAAATTAGCATTGAGCTAACGTTGGTGTCATGGCTCATTCTTGTCCTCCTGACTCGACGACGTTTCAATTTTTATTACATTTATACAGCAGCTCTCATATGCCTGTTTCGTAATATTTTTGACATTTTGGTTTACTTTTTGACATGCAAATAAAATGCACAATTACTTAATTATATTCTGTATATTTTGAATTTACTTCATAAAGCATAAAATGTATAGTTCAGGCAACTTGGATACTAATAAATAATTACCTGAACTAAACAATTGTAGCTGGAACAACATAAAACATTTTGTTGGACTCACTAGGTGTATTTGGTTAATATATAGAGCGTTATCATACACGTCTGTCTGAGCCACAGTAGCGTTAGCATACACGTCTGTCGACTTCCTGCCGACGCTGCTTCCTGCTACCTGCCGACGCTGCTGCGGAGCGAATTTTGAAATTGTTTTTCTAAAGTGTACTAATCTGTTTACGTGCTAATCTTTATTTTTTGCCTTCCTAGATAATTTTTTACAGATAGTACTTCCACCGTCAAGACGGGCAGTTGAATATTCCGGCCGCTGATCAACTTTCTGCTTCTAAAAATCAGCTAGCGTAAGTTTGTATAAATCGGCTAGACACAGTAAGTGTTTTGATTTATTCATGGCTGGTGTTGGTTTGTTTCCTTGTTCGGAGTGTGGCATGTTCAGTCTAGACCCTTTCGCCACTGATAGTAATAGTGATGGTATTTGTGAGAGGTGCCAGTTAGTTACTTCTCTTGTGGCGAAAGTGGAAAGTTTAGAGCGCCGCGTCCACTCATTATTGAGGGATAGAGAGACAGGGTCTGTAGTAGGTGTGGACGCGCCAGGGAGAACTAGCGCCTCCGCGACTCCGGCGATAGAGCCCTCACAGCGGGGCGAATGGGTGACGTCTCGGCGGCGTAGTCGGAGAGCGAGGGCTGCAGCTACCGCTAACGCCAGCGCTAGCCCACCAGAGCACCACTCCCCGGTTCACGTGTCCAACAGGTTTGCCCCGCTCAGTGCTACACCCGCTGAGGAGACTCTGGTGATAGGAGACTCTATAGTCCGACACGTGAAAGTCGCTATTCCTGTAGGGGCTCCAGCGGTTACAGTCAGCTGTTTACCGGGAGCCAGAGCGCCGGACATTAGTGGCAACCTTAGACTGTTAGCCCATAAACGATTCTCTAGGATAGTTATACATGTAGGGGCCAACGATATACGTCTGCGGCAGTCAGAGGTGACTAAGGCTAATGTTAAAGAGGTGGTTAAATTAGCCCAGACGATGTCCGATGCCGTAATCTGCTCTGGCCCCATCCCAATGCAGCGCGGCGATGAGCAATACAGCAGGCTCACGTCGCTAAACCGCTGGATGTCCAAGTGGTGCTCCGAAAATCAAGTGGGCTTTATTAATAATTGGAAAGAGTTCGAGGGCAAGCCTGGTCTTTTAGGCAGGGACGGTGTCCACCCCACCCGGGATGGCGCTGCCCTGTTATCTTGCAGCATAGCCCGTAGTCTGTTAGTTAGTGGGCAGTGTAGTACTAGGAGCTGCTGACTAACCAGAGTCGCGACCAGGCCGCAGACTAACGGGCTAAACCTGTCTGCGAGCTGCTTAGAGACGTCACTAAGATCCCATAGGATTGAGACTGTGTCTGTGCCCCGGGTTAAATTAAATCATAAGAAAATAGTCCGTCCTAAGTTTTTAACTAATATTCAAACTTCACATCCAATTATTACCTATATGACCGATCTGAAAATTGGATTAATTAATATTCGATCACTCAACTCTAAAGCAGTTTTTATGAATGAACTTATAACTGACCAGAAAATTGATATTCTATGTCTAACTGAAACGTGGATTCAATGTGGTGACTATTTATCTCTAAACGAAGCCACTCCTGTGGGATATAGTTATATACATAAACCTAGATTGTCAGGCAGAGGAGGAGGAATATGTATAATATATCGTGATTGTTTAGAAATTCATCAGAAATACTTGGATATCTTTAATTCATTTGAGATGCTGTCTATTAATGTAATTAGTCCATCTGAAAATAAAAGTTCATTTTCCCTAACAAATGTATATAGACCACCAGGGCCTTACTCAGATTTCTTAAAAGATTTCACAGATTTTACAGCAAATTTAGCAGTTAGTAGTGACAAAATAATAATGGTAGGAGACTTTAACATACATTTTGATAATGCGGAGGATCCACTGACAAGGGCTTTTACTTCTATATTGAACTCTGTTGGCATTACACAAAACGTTGTAGGACCCACACACTATCAAAATCATACCCTAGATTTAATCTTAACGTTGGGTATTGACGTAGATAATATAAATATACTCCCGCAAACCGTAGCTATCTCTGATCACTATTTAGTCAAATTTGAGATTCATCTTAACATAAATACCCGCCCGTCTCCTCGGCAGTGTATAAAGCGCTCGATAAATTCATTAACAGCAACACAGTTTATTGAAGCCCTCCCTGATTTAACTGCTCTAGCCCACTCGCCATCCTATCCAGGAGAGTTAGATAGTCTAACCAACTGCATAGAGAATACCTGCAGATCAGCTCTAGACATAGTAGCTCCACTCAAATATAAAAAGACTAGATCTAAAAAACTCGCTCCGTGGTACACTGACCAAACTAGAAACTTAAAACAAATAGCACGTAAATTAGAGCGTAAATGGCGATCTACTAAGTTGGAAGTATTCTACTGTGCCTGGAAGGATAGCATCATTGACTACAAACGGGCACTCGCTAAAGCACGCTCAGCATACCTAGCCTCACTGATAGAAAAAAATAAAAACAATCCTAGATTTCTTTTTAATACTATTTCCAAACTTACAAAAAATCAAGCAGGCGCAGAACCTCAGATTCCAGTAAACCTCACTAGTAATGTATTTATAGATTTTTTTGATAATAAAATAGAGAATATTAGACAAAATATAAAACCTTTTATTAGCAATATAACTGGTATGTCATCTGGTTTGGTTGACATCGATTTAAATCGCATACTGGGAGAAAAACTTGATGCTTTTCATCCACTCCCACAATCAGAATTAGAGAAAATAATTTCTTCCTTAAATTGTGCTACCTGCACACTAGACTCAGTTCCATCAAAGTTATTAAAAGAGGTATTACCAGCGGTAACTGAACCTCTTCTAACTATAGTTAACTCATCCATTACAATAGGTCACATGCCCAAATCATGTAAATTAGCAGTTATTAAACCTCTGATTAAGAAACCAAATCTTGATCCTACTGTACTATCTAATTATAGACCCATTTCAAACACATCATTTATATCTAAGATCATAGAAAAAGCTGTTGCCCAGCAATTATGCCTATATCTGCATAGGCATCACATATTTGAAAAGTTCCAATCTGGTTTTAGGCGCCATCACAGTACTGAAACAGCTTTAGTTAAAGTAACAAATGACCTCCTCCTTGCTTCAGATCAAGGTTATGTATCGCTGTTAGTGCTTCTTGATCTTAGTGCAGCTTTCGACACAATTGATCATAGGATCTTGCTAGAAAGGTTAGAACGCTGGGTTGGAGTCTCTGGCACAGCCCTTTCTTGGTTTCATTCTTACTTAACAAATCGCTATCAGTTTGTAGAGCTCAATAATATTCCATCCAAACGTACAAAAGTTAAATATGGGGTCCCGCAAGGCTCCATTCTAGGACCACTATTATTTACATTATATATGCTACCACTGGGCACAGTTATAAACAAACATGGTGTCAATTTTCACTGCTATGCAGATGACACTCAACTTTACATATCAGCCAAACCTGATGACAAACTCAGTTTAAGAAAAATTGAGGCCTGTGTAAGAGATATTAAATGCTGGATGTCTCTAAACTTCCTCCAACTTAATGAGGACAAAACAGAAGTTCTCCTTCTGGGCCCTAAGGCCTCAAAACAGAAAATTCCAGATCTAATGCTTAATCTCGCAGGCTACCCCATTACACCTGGCACAGTAGCCAAAAACCTAGGCGTCATACTCGACTCTGACCTATCATTTGATAAATACATAGATAATACTACTAGGATAGCTTTTCTACATCTCCGTAACATTGCTAAATTAAGAAATGCATTATCACAGGATGATGCGGAAAAATTGGTGCACGCCTTTGTTAGCTCTAGATTAGACTACTGCAATGCACTACTGTCAGGATGTTCAAATAGGAATCTAAATAAACTTCAAATAGTTCAAAATGCCGCAGCCAGGGTTCTGACCAGAACTAGAAAATTTCAGCATATCAGTCCAGTCCTATCAGCCCTGCATTGGCTCCCAGTTAAATTCCGTATTGACTTTAAAATTCTTTTATTAACTTATAAAGCACTGCACGGGCTTGATCCTGAGTACCTTCAGGAACTTATTTCCTATTACGAACCCCCACGCCCACTAAGATCACAGGGTGCTGGTCTTTTATTAGTTCCAAAAATTAATAAGGTAACAGCAGGGGGAAGAGCCTTTTCTTGTAAGGCCCCCCAGCTTTGGAATAATCTTCCTAAATGCGTCCGGGACTCCGACACAGTCACAATCTTTAAGTCTAGGTTGAAAACCCACTTATTTAGTTTAGCGTTTGATAATTAATATCCCCCCTTAGATAAAAGTACAGATCCAGGGGTTCATAGACGAAGGGTTTTATGGTAGACTGGGGCGCTGGTGCTGTCGTCCTGTCACTGCTCGTGGTCACTCAAGTTTGTTGACAGTGCAGTGGACTGATGCCATTGTCTCAGAATGCCCCCAAGCCTATGTTACCTTCTGGTTCTGCCTTTTTAGCTAGGCTGTAATAATTTAACTAAATGCCGGAGTTGCTGCCACACTCCGGAAATGTTTATAATTTTACCTGTCCTGTATATGTCCTCATACAGAGCTAATTTTCCCTGTTTCATTTCTCCACATGGCTGCCCGCCTGCTTGAGCATTAATGAGATGAGGAGACCAGCGATCCATCCTGAGCCAGCCACCTCCTGCCTAACCGGATGCATACATCATGATGGACATTACATATTTTTCCTTTTCTTTCTCTTCTTTCTGTCTAAATTGTTGTTGTTGTCATGGTGACCGGTGTCGGCCAGAGGAGGATGGGTTCCCCCCCTGAGTCTTGGTTCCTCTCAAGGTTTCTTCCTCATGCAAAAAAACTAGGGAGTTTTTCCTTGCCACTGTCGCCTTTGGCTTGCTCACTGGGGGCTAGGACTCGGCACTTGTAAAGCTGCTTTGTGACAACAACTGTTGTAAAAAGCGCTATATAAATAAAATTTGATTGATTGATTGATAACATTTTGTTGGCTCAACTTATTTTCTTTAATTAGACTGAATTCTGTAGTTGTCAGCAGAACTTAAAATTTGCAATTTGCAGAGCTTAAATTAGACCAACTAAAAAAATTAGGTGCAACGGCTCACTAAGATTTTTTTAGTTGGTGAGACTTGAAATTTTTTACAGTGCAGTAGCAAAGAGAAACTTTCTCAATGTTCTAGAATTTACATTGTTATTTGTTTTTTCAAATCAAATCAAATATATTTGTATAGTGCTTTTCACAACACATGTTGTCACAAAGCGCTTTACAGGATTTACAAGGTTAACAATACTATGGGTCCAGATCCCTAATGAGCAAGCCAAAGGCGACAGTGGCAAGGAAAAACTCCCTAGATGGTGGGGAATAGGAAGAAACCTTGGGAGGACCAAGACTCAAAAGGGAACCCATCCTCCACCACACAATCAGACTAAGTATAAGGTAACTAGAATGAAAGTTCTGGGTGTTGATATTGTCAATGTAAATGTCTTGTGATGAACGCCAGGTTTTCATTCTGTGTCGGAGCGATGATACTGGTATTGTAGGCTCCGACTGCAGTGTTACTCCCCAGGTGAACCTCGGAGAAGAAAGATATGTGATGTGGTAAATATGTAACAGATTATTCAAAGGCCAAAGTAAACAGATGAGTCTTTAGTCTAGATTTAAACATTGAGACTGTGTCTGAGTCCCGAATAAGGGCAGGAAGATTATTCCACAATTGTGGAGCTTTAAAAGAAAAGGCTCTTCCACCTGCTGTGATCTTTTTGATCCTAGGAATAGTTAATAACCCTGCGTCCTGCGAACGAAGTGATTGTAATGATCTCACTTCATGTTGATTATTTAATTTAATTTTAATTAGATTTTTAAAACATATCACCCTGTTATTCCTATATCTGCCATGGTTAACAGACACAGTCTCAATGGTTTGGTAGGTAGGGAAGTAAGTTCTACTTAGCGAATGGCCGTTGGAAACCGTTTTTTTTTTTTCATTTTTGGGTGATGTTGTTCTTAACCGTCTGTTGTCAGTTGTATGTATCAGCACCGTTATTTTGTTGTTTTTGTTGTTTTGTTGTGTTTTTTTAACGTTTCTTGTTACAACAAAAGTTGTTCCTTGGGAGAAAACCTTTGTTGGTGTCACATTGAGGACCCCGGCACCTCCCTTTTGGGCGTGTGTTTACATTGTCCACGTGCATCGTCTGCGTCTGTGCAACTACGTGGTTATGGTTATGTCCTGTGATAATATGTCTCACCTGTGGCTCATCTCGTAATCACGTGGGGCTAATGTGTTTTGTCTATTTAATGTGCGCTCGCGCGGTGTCCTGTGCTCGTCATTGTCTAATGTTTACACGTCTCTGTATTTATTCAGTGTTTCACGTGCGCTATACGCGCTTTATTCGTAGTAAAAGTAAAGTGACATTTGCTGCCAAAAAGGATTGTGTGTCTCGTCCTTGACGCCACACCCATCGTCACAGTTGGGAGTATTCTTGGTATTTTGGGCTATTTCTATTGCCGCCAGGATGTCACATGTGCTTACCTATTCTTAAAAGTGAAAGTAAAAATATGTATTCTCTGTGTTTTCTTTGTTATGCAGAGGTGGTGCATCAATCAAGTATGATTTCAGGATTTAATAAGTTTAACTATGATTTCTTACATCAATCAAAACAATGAGGTAAAAGCTATTGTCATATAATGTCAGTACAATGTGCTTTTACAATATTTGTAACAAGAGCACCTATCATTTTATATATTGTCACAACTATGTCACTCTGTCACTCTCGGTCCACAACCCCTATATAAAGTGGTCCACAGGTCGTATCCTCCGCTGGTCGACCCCATTTAAATGCACAGAGCTCCGGTAAGAATGCTGACCACCAGTATAGTGAGCCCACATGTAGCCAGCCCCTAAGCGATTCCCAGCCAATACCAGGAGTAGCTGCTGTGGACGTTGTCACCGACCTACCTGTGTCTGAAGGAAATACCACCACCCTTACCGTAATAGATATGCTTTCCAAAATAGTGTGGTTCATAGCACTTCCAGGACCTCAGTTCACCTCTCGGGTATGGAAAGAATTCCTTGCTAAGCTCAATATAACGGTCAGTCTCACTTCCAGTTACCATCCACAGGCGAACGGACAGGTGGAGCGTGCAAATCAGGAACTTGGGAGATTCCTACGCGCGTATTGTAGCGAATATACAGACACATGGAGTGCTCTACTTACCTGGGCAGAGCATGCGCAGAACTCCCTGGTCCAGTCCAGCACTGGTAAAACACTATTTGAGTGCATTGTAGGGAGACAGCCAGCCCTGGAATGCTGCCTCATCGGACCAACCAGTGCTGGAGGACTGGTGTAAGAGGAGTTAGCGCGTGTGAGCGGATACTCACCGTAGGCTGCAGGCGGCAGGCGGCGGTGAGGCCCTTCAAAGCCAAAGCTGATCGTTGGAGGAGTGAGGCTCCTGCCTACAAGATTGGGGATAAGGTATGAGTGGCGACTAGTGATGGACGTCTAGGACTGAGAGGAAAGCTGGCTGACCGCTACACGGGACCATATGTCATCGCTAGACTCATCAACCCTGTAACCTACCAGATCCGTCTGCTGGGGGACAGAAGAGTGTTGTCGACCTTCCATGTCTCTGCCTTGAAACCCATCCAGGAAGGTCCTCTGAGTGCTAAGGCGAGGCCAGGACCGCCTCCACCGGCCCTGCTTACCACGTAAGGAGATTCCTGAACTCCAGGCACATGGGCGGAGCACTGCAATACCTGGTTGACTGGGAGGGTTACGATCCTGAGGAGCGGTTGTGGGTTCCGGCTTCCGAGGTGCTGGACCCCTCCATGCTCACCTCCTTCCATCGCGGGCATCCAGGACGCCCGAGGAAAGATCGGCTGGAGGGATCCTTGGGGGGGGTTCTGTCACGATGGGTCAGCCTAGACTATCCCAGTTGGTCCAGGTTAAGGAGTCATGGTTTCTCCTTATGCCTCGATATCTTCCCCAGAAGAGCTAGAAGAGGTGGCTGGGGAGAGAGAAACTTGGGCCTCTTTGCTTAGGCTACTGCCCCCGCGACCCAGACCTGGATAAGTGAATGAAAATGGATGGATGGATGGATACTCTCAGGTTACAGTGTACATAAAGGTCACTTGGCAGTTGCATAAGACTTGCACATTCACCTTTATGTAGTGGTGTACGTTTCATTTAATCTGTTTTACTGGGGGAATAGGGGGAGCACCACTCACATGGTAGTTTTGTAGTTTTATAGAGACGTAATTCTGTTTCAACTGTTTACTGAAATAAACTTAGCACATTTACAGCGGGTAGTTGACTTGAATTGTCTGCATCCTTCACAACAGCGTAAAACACAGGGTTGCCAACTCTTACGCACTGAGCATAAGACACACGCATTTGACTGTCTTCACACGCTCACATGCCACACATCTGATTTCTCACGCCAAAAAAAAATTTGCTTATTTAGCTCCGATCCATATCTATGATTCAATTAGTTACTAGTTCGCTCTGGCGCCAACCACTGGCGATCGATTGATCGCAATATAATACTTAATTTGTGTCCATTTTACCTTCGCCACCCCCTGTCAACAATTTACGTTCCTCTTTACTCCTCTTTTCTCTTTTTTCTGCCCAAGGCACCAGAGGACTTCTGCCTTTTTACATCTTTATGGGGTGATGTCACTCACTATGTGATGTTGTCTTTTTCCCCCACAGAGAAACAGTAACGAGTTGGGGGGCGGGGGGTGTGCGGTCGATTGGTGTTGTGTGTTGTTATTATAATAATTATTAATTTGACTAATATTATTAAACAATGAAATTATGATTATGTGGACTTTGCTTATTTTCACATTTATTAATTGTTCATTTGTAAAAAAAAATTTTTTAAATACGCATGCATGCGAACGCCACCCTTGACAGACGGCGCCCCTAGCATTTGCCTATATTGCCTAATGAAAGGGCCAGCTGTGATGAATCAAAATGTTGAGCAAAGTGAACATTTCGCACTAATATTTTGGTATTGTCACAAGCTGGACTGAGTGTTTGCTTATTTACTCATTTTTGGTTTGCTTCTTTCTTGGTTATTTTCTTTTTCTTTGGTTAGAAGTGGGATGCTGACTTGCCTATAATACCAGGCTTTGGTTTATTAATGTTGTGGGAGGAAAGAGGGAGCAGGAGGCAAGGGTGGCAGTGGCACGTTTTTAACATCCATATTGAAAGGTGCACACAAAGAGTGCAGTAAGAGAGCGTGGGAGTCCTAGTGCAACAAACAAATATAGGAAAGTACACATCAACTTATTTTTGATTTGATGCCAGGATCTAAACTTTAGGGGTGGGAATTGTTTACTCACGATCTCACGATTCAATTCGATTCCGATTTTGAGGGCCACAATTCAATTCAAAATCGATTTTCAATTCAAAACGATTTTCGATTCAAAAAACGATTTGATTTATAAAAATTTCTGCTTAAGTCTATAAAATCTGCATGATCTACTACAGTCTGCTTTGCAAGACAGAATGACAAATACAGAAAATAAAGTGTCTTTCACATTTAATTAACAAAAATAATGTGCTTTGGTAAAATAAAATGCTTTTTGTTGTTACCAAAATTCTTGAGCTTCATTTTACAAGCTGTCAGGGTTGGCTCGGATGCAGTTCCCCCAGCCGTGGCCAGAGTCAGTCCCAGACTATACTGGAGTAACCGTACGTTCTCAGCCAGTCTCTGCTTTCTCTGTGATTGCTTCTCGTTTGAAGGTGTCTCGCCACCTCTCTGTTATGCTTTCTCTTTACTTATTCGAGTATCTATCTCCTGCATTGCTTCCTGACTCATCTCAAGTTTTCCCAATCCTGCATTTCTTCCTATCCGTTTTGCCTTTATTTTTGGGAAGGGTTTTATTTTGCTGCGGTGTTTTTTGCCAATTACTTCTTCTTGCGTCCTTGGTTTTGTTTTCGCGTTGCATTTATCCGCGCTGTTTTTTAGTTACTGTTGTTGTTTTGTTTCTTTCTCCTGTCTCACTACGGTTAACTGTTATTTTTCCTCCAGGTAAGCGGTTTCTCTCTTAGTTTGTGAAATAGATCAAATTAACATACTTAAAAGCATAAGAATGCTGTTATAACAGGTTTTAATATTAAAGATGAGCTAGATTTCATTTTGTTTTCCACTCCGTATATCCAAAGTGTTTCATTGAGGTCTAATCTTTTATAGCGTTTATATAAAGCTATGTTACTCTGTTCAGACTCCAGTGAGAATGGTGTATTGGGCATGAATTATTGCTGATATGAATAAACTACATTATATGGTACAGTAATGAGTCTGTAGTATTATTTCATATACATTCGCTGTTATAATTGCATCTTGGAAACGGTTTCATCGTTTGGAATGCATTTACGTTTTACCAGTTTTTACCAGAGACTGGGAAATTTGGTTCCCCTTGTAGAATAACTGCTGGAGATGATATAAAGTACAGAAATGATGATGATTATTTAAATCTGTCTATAATCACTTCATTCAGTAACATTTATTCATCCTGTACCACCTTTACACTGAGAACACAGGGGGAACAGTTTTTACCAGAGACTGGGAAATTTGGTTTCCCCTTGTAGAATAAAGCTGGTGCTGATATAAAGTACAGACATGATGCTGATTATCTGTATCTGTATATAATCACTTCATTCAGTAACATTTGAACTATCTGTACCACCTTTACACTGAGAACACATTACAGCAAACGTAATACAATAATCCTGGCACAGTATTAAGACATTACTTTTAGACATACTCAAAAGACACAATAAACACAGTTTAGAGAAACAAAATGTTTTTATTTGCAATTGCACACTAGATTGTGCATACTGAACAATAGATAATAAATTAATAAATAATAGGTAATAAATTATAAGAAATGTAAAAAAAAAACCTGCAACCTATAAACAAACTAAAAACAAGCTAAATGTATTTAAATTAAATTTATCAAAAATATGTACAGCAAAACAAAAGAAAATATTATTTGTAACATGCCTTACAGACATCTGTCCGATGCTTCACATGATGAGCAATAAAAGTTTTCATGCTCTGGAGGATTCCCAACACAGGAATGGTGGAACCATCTGTTGCAACCATCACAGGCAATCTGAATGTTTAAAAATGAACACGGTTTCAAATTATCATTTGAAAGCTAAGAAGTGCAATTAAAGTAAGGTTTTATTGGTTGGTTTATACGCTAAAGCAAAGGTGTCTTTTTTAACAAGATACAGATGTTTTGGATGCAGGTTTAAATTTAAATTAAGCAAAAGGACACATGATCAGTAAAAAAAAAGAGACCAACCATGTACAAATAGCTGAATTGTAAGTGCTCTCTATTAAGATTTAAAATATGCAGCCAGCCCTTTTGGATAAGATGTGGTAATATACCCATTTAGGTGGCAACACTGGATCGTCTAACTTCGTATCTGCGCCACAGAAGTGGCAGAGATCAGACAAATCTTCTATGTAAGCAACAAGATAGAACAGTGGTTCTCAAACTTTTTACACAAAGTACCACCAACTGTCAAACGAAAAACCTCCACGTACCACCACCCCCCCCCCCCCCCAAAAAAAAGAAAAAAAAAAGAAAAAGCTGTTTGGCGAGTTTAAGTTGTTGACGGGGGGTTAGCGAACGTAAATTGTTACCGGGAGGATGTAAAATGGACACAAGATAAGTATTATATCGCGGTGGTTGGTGCCAGAGCGAACTAGTAACTCATTGAATCATAGATGTGGATCAGAGGTAAATAAACTAGATTTTTTTTGTCGGCTTGAGAAATCGGATGTGTGGCGTGTGAAGACGGTCAAATGCGTGTGTCTCACGCTCAATGCGTGAAAGTTGGCAACCCTGCTCATTACACACATATGTTATAATGTAGTTCTCCTGTAGTTCGTGTTGGTAGGGGTTTACAGCACAAAAAGTCTTCGTGCGACATGCCCTCATACTCATATCGCACGGAAACGAGCAAGTTGGCTAAATCTGCGACATCTATGGATTCATCTAACTGCAGTGAGAAGCATTTACTCATTTTAATTCTCTCGGTCAATGTTTGTCTGACGTTGTTCGCCATTTCATCAATTCTGCGAGTGACTGTGTCGTTTGAAAGATGCACCAGATCGAGCTGTTTAGCGACATTTTCTCCGCAAATAATACGAGTCATCCCTTTTAGTTTCTGAATTTCAGGACTTGTCATAATTCTGTTTTAATTTAAAAAATGTGTTGTGTAAAAAAAAAAAAAAAAAAAAAAAAAACTCAAAGCATCTTTTATTTTCTGAGCTCATCTGGCGTACCACCGCGGGGTGCTCTGCGTACCACCAGTGGTACGCGTACCACAGTTTGAGAACCACTGAGATAGAAGATTAGAACAATACATGAAAAGAGGTTAGTTTTGAGGAACCTTTTAAAGTCATTTAAATGACATACATGTACATACATGTACATGCATTTACATCTGAATCATTAGTTGAAATAGTCACAGTAAAAAAAATCCCTCATCCTAAACCTACAGCATATAAAATAACTCTCACCAAAGGGCTTAAACTGCCATGTTCAGAAAAAATGTATTTTAAAATAAACCCTTGAACTTTATTTAGGTTTTAGGTTTATGTTTATCAAGTTTACCTGATTCCTTAATAAGGTACTTTGCAATGTCTTTCCTTATGACATTTATGTCTTTGTCTGTGTTGCCGAAGCTGATTTCTTGGTCCTGCAAGATTTGTTCTGCAAACTGACAAATACACATGAACTTTACTTATGTTTAATTAATAAAATGAAGTTTAGGTATACTTTGATGTTTTTAATGAAAGCATACCTTGCAAACAAAGACACCACATGAGGTTCCATCAGATTGTTTGGGGTGTGGAACAGTCTTGCACGTCCATCTTGACACGTTGCATCCTTTACTCCTCATAAAGGCTCTGAAAAACAAATTAAGTAAAGGGCATCATTCATATAAACGTTTTAGCAAAGCATAAACATTTTTATAACTTCTTACCTTGTGGTTTCCAGGCACTTGGTCACCTTGGTTTTTGACTCTCCCAAGTTTTTTTTGTGAGGGATAAATAACCTAAAAATATCAAAATTGACAATCAACTCCCAAACCTTCCATTTGTTGTAGAATTGGAATCAAATTTCATACATAAAAGGTTGACGTGGCTTCAGATTTTAGTTTAAAAAAAAATAGAAATATGTGAGCTTCTGCTTCTTAAAGCACATAAATCTTCAAAATTAGGACTCCATGAGTTACACAGGTTAAGTATATTCTGTCAATATCAATATGCTTCTGAAGTGCATTTATGGATACTCACAGCAAGGGTCCAGTGGTTATGCTCATTTATCACACCCAAAATAACCTTATATTTGTAACGCTGGGTGTGGGCGGAAGGACGAGACACGGATTCTTGCTTTTGCAGCCAACGTCACTGCTTTATTGAACATAAGCGCAAGACAGCGCACACAAAAACACCTATACGTATATGTAACGTGGAGACTCAGACAACGACAAGCACAAGACACTGCGCGAACGCACATTAAATAGACAGACAACATGAGCCCCGAGTGATTACGAGACGATCCACAGGTGGGACGGATGAACACACACAAACAAACCACACCCACGAGAATCCACTGACGCAGACGGCAAGACACAGACGACGTAAACACACGCCCACAGGGAAGGGTCCGGAGCTGTTCCGTGACAATATTGGCTTGGATTACACTAAAATTAATGATAAAAAAGAATTGGTTAATAAAAAATACTACTGAGCAGATATTATATTACATTTAAAAAAGTTTTAATATTAATTATATAAATTGAAACCCCAGATTTTAAATGGTTTACTTACAATGTGAATTAATGGTAAATCAATAAATACACTTATTGAGTAGTAGATTTAAGTAAATACATTTTACGTTTGATTAAATTACAAACAACTGTACCTGCATATATATAATCATTTTACTTAAGTGCATGGTTCCAATTTTTCATAAATTTTTCAGCTTATTGCTGGGCTCCAAATCTCTCTCTCTCTCTCTGTCACTCTCTCTCTCTCTCTTACACACACACCAACATTTTTAAATCAATTCAATTCAAGTTTCAAATTAGTTACTTTTACCTTTCTTAGGATTTGGTAGGATCCTTTCCTTTCCTTTCCTTTGGTAGGACTGTTGATTTTGTTGCCTGACCATTGCAAACATGTATGCATTTATAACCTGCAAAGACAAAAACAGACTATGTATATTATTGGCATAAACATGTCTTGAGTAAATAATAAATCAGAGATGCTTGTGTTTGATATGTAACAAATTATACTAAAAAAATTGTCACGGGGGCCGGCGTCCCAGCACTGGGGACACACCCACGCCCTATAGACCACACCAGCCACCCCGCCTTACACACTCACTCCCTCGTTCCCAATCACCCCTTTATTCATTCATTCAAACTACTCATGAAAATATAAATGTATGTAAATATATGCAGTTGGGTACATGCAACTCAGTAAATTAAACATGTCAGTACACACACCTCTGTAATACAATACCATGTTTAAGTAAGTCTGTAATAATATATTGGCAACATTGTGTCACGTAGGGCTACGCCCCCCTCTCCTCGCTATCACTCTGGTGTCTCTGTTCCTCGTGGTTCTGTTGTTCCTTGCCTGTTAGCCCCGCCTTGCTTGTTTGTTGCCCCGGTTTCTGTCTGTCTGCCACGCCCGTGTCATGATCGTTGTCAGCTGTGTCTTGTTAGTCCATGTACTTATAGTCCCTGTGTTTCCCTAGCCCCTTGTCGGTTATTTGTTCTCTCGTGGTTTCATGTTCTATTGTGGTTTGGTGTTCTGTTGCAGTTTTGCTTATCCGTGTTTGCTCTCTGTTCTGTGTACCCTGCTCCGTTTCGTGCCTGTCTGTTATCATGCCCCTGTACTTGTCTTTCCTGGATGGCTCTCCCGTTTCGACCCCTGCCTGAGACTATGACCTCGAATATGGAATGCCCTGCAATAAATCTCTTCTCAGCGTTTGTGTCCGCCTCCGTGCTCTGCGTTGCGCAGAACGTTACACTTTGTTTGTTACACTGGAAATGCAGAATTCATTACCTCACTCTCCGGTTCCAATCCAGGTGCAAGACGTGCTATATCCGTTTCAAATATCTTGTATGGCCCAATTTTGGCCATCAACACGAAACCACTTCTGCCAGACCAAATATCATCTATCCCTGCCAAAAGTGTAAACATAATTGTGAAAATGTTAATATGAAAATGTTTGTTTTTTCAGATGAGAAAATAGGTGATAAACTACATATTCAACAACAATAATGGTAAATTAACAATTCTGTAACATTACCAAAAGTTGTTAATATGCAACTTACCACTCTCAGTATCACCCTCGTGTGTGACAACTTTAACTGCAGGGACAGGATGTGCAGTGGTGTTTCCTTCTGTGTTGGCAGACACTGTGCTCTTTGTGTCTGAGACAGGTGAAGTTACTATTGCAATTCCAGGAACTGGAGGTGCACTGCTCTTTACATCTGGCACAAGTGACACAAGACTCTTAACCATTTGTACGGAGGTGCTGAGCCCTTCACTACTGAAACAGGGGATGTCATAATCTTGAATATTTGTACAGAAAAGGAAACTCACCTTTTGAATCACTGGATGCTTGGAGCCTGTGAGGAATGCAGGTTTCCTGCTCCAAAAATGGGATCAAGTGATCCAGGTTGATTTTTGGTATCATCTGACCATGTTCATCACACAGATCCGCACTTTTGCCCTGTAGTGCAACTATGGTGAAGGGACCCAGAAAATCCCTATCTAATTTGCCTCCTTTCCTCTGCTGACTTCTTACATTTCTCCTTAGTGTCACGTCCAGCCCCTCCCTCCTCCCTGGTCCCGCCTAGCTCCCCGCTCCCATTTGTTCCTCCCTCTGTCTGTCACGCCCTCGTCAATGGTCACACACACCTGAGTCTCGTTTCACCGTCTTGTTTCCAGTGTATAAAAACCCCCTAGTGTTTTGCTCCCGTGTCGGTCATTGTTAGTAAGTGCTTCCCTCTGTCTTCCTTGCCCGTGCTCTGTTTTGCCTGCCTTACGTGTTCTCTGTGTCTGTTTCAGTTTCCCGTTCGGTCTCTTTGTATTTTAGTAGTTTTCTCCTCTGTATTGTTGTTCAGTTTATAGTCGGTGGTGTCCTTGTGTTATGTTACTGTCTGTAGCCAAACACTTTACGTTAGAGATGTTAGTCAGTCCTCTGTGGGTTTTGTTTTGTCCTATAGTTACGAGTGTTTTAGTTTTGTATTAAGTCTAGAGTGGTTCTGTCGTGTTGTGGTTCTGTTTTGCCGTCTTGTTGTTTGACGTTCTGTTACGCTGGTTTTCGTGTACCTGTTAGTCTTTTCTGTCTAGTCTGTTCCTTGTTTATATTATTAAACTATCTATCTTGCACTTGCGTCACTCCTGCTATCTCCCCGCCCCGTGAATCGTTACACTTAGAACCTTTTCGCCTACAGAAAAGGTGTGAGATTCAGCTTTGGCAGCTTGTTTTCTTGCTTGGACTTTGTTTCTTGCAGTTTGCATATTCCTCTTGACTGCCTCATACACTTTGTCCTGCATTTGTATGGCAGGCCTGATAATCTTAGACTGGAGTATATCTTCCACTGTTTCATTGACCTTGCCAAAGAAAATAAGAAAAATAATTTCAGAGAACACAATATGTGTACTGTAGCTTAATTATTTAGACATGATAAACAGTACTGTACAAAAACAAAAGCATATGATTGACAGTGGGCAAACTCACACAGAAAGAGTCAGGAACTTCGGAGAAGTAATGTGCCTCCCGTCCATATATAAGATAATATGGTGAGTGCTGTGTTGTCAGTTGTTTTTTGGTTCTTATGCTAAAAAGTACAGCGTCGAGATATTTGTCCCATGTTTGTGGTTTATTTTTGAACAATTTTCCAAGAATCCTGAAAAAAATAAGTATGTTATTAGACAATGACAATGTGCAACACTTTTTTGTGTTTCACCCTGTTAGTGCAACATAATGTGTAATTACACCACTACGAAGCAACAGGGTTTATGTCTACATAAACTGCACTCACTAGCTACATTACTAGATACACATTTACTCCATTCTTTAATGTTTAGGATCCCTAACAGTGAGAAGGTATTATTTAGGTAGTGTGTCAGATAAGGATCCTTCCTGCTGTCAGTCCTGTCCTTGTCTTTTGTACTTTGTCTGGATCCGTTCCCCAGTCAGTCCTGTCCGTGTCTTCTGTTGTTGAACATAACTCTAACAACCATTTTTCTTCAACTTATGAAACATTAGCACCAATTAGCCTGTGACTTAGCAATCAAACACACACGTAGAAAACATATTGGACAAAGGTTGTTTAACGGTGATGTTCTGTGTAGGCCTGCATAGTTATATTTTACCTTCAACCAAATAATGATGTGCACGTCGTCGAATTACATATTTTTCTGCTTTCGTTAGGTTTTCTGGATACTGTCCACTAACTTTGTATTTACATAACGTGTTGTACTGACTCGGATCCATTTTTGCAATCTGTCACCTGTCCGTCAAAACACTAACGTTATAGCGGAACCAAATTTCCCAGTCTCTGTTCCCCCCTGTGTTCTCAGTGTAAAGGAGGTACAGGATGATTAAATGTTACTGAATGAAGTGATTATAGACAGATTTAAATAATCAGCATCATTTCTGTACTTTATATCAGCTCCAGCTTTATTCTACAAGGGGAAACCAAATTTCCCAGTCTCTGGTAAAAACTGTTCCCCCCTGTGTTCTCAGTGTAAAGGAGGTACAGGATGAATAAATGTTACTGAATGAAGTGATTATAGACAGATATAAATAATCAGCATCATGTCTGTACTTTATATCATCTCCAGCAGTTATTCTACAAGGGGAACCAAATTTCCCAGTCTCTGGTAAAAACTGGTAAAATGTAAATGCATTCCAAACGATGAAACTGTTTCCAAGATGTACCGCTGGGTGTGGGCGGAAGGACGAGACACGGATCCTTTCTGCAGCAGCCAACGTAACTTGCTTTATTTGCACAATGAACATACACACACACACACAATGAGCAAACTAAGACAACGACAAGCACAAGACACTGCGCGAACGCACATTAAATAGACAGACCACATGAGCCCCGAGTGATTACGAGACAAGCCACAGGTGGGACGGATGAACACACGCAGACACAACCACACCCACGAGGAGCCGCAGACGGCAGGACGCAGACGATGCAAACACGCCCACAGGGAGGGGTCCGGAGCTGTTCCGTGACAGAGCCCGCCACCAGGGGCTCGCTACTCCCGGAGCGACCGGCGCAGACGGAATGCCCCAAACCTACACCGACGGGCAGGTCCGGAGCCGCTGGGTACACGAGCCTCCGAGAGCCGTCTCCCCCGATGGCAGGACTGCCGCGAGTCCCCTAAAACACCCTCCCTGGGAAGACCGGGGAAAACACGTTAGACACACCAAACGGGACGTTCACGAACACACAGACAGGCACACTAACACATAGAGGCACGAAAGGGAACAAAGGGTTAGGCACACAAACGGGAAGACTCATGAACACTGGCACACACAAACATGGAACAGGCGCCCAGCCACGCGCCAAGAGGAGAGCTAGGAGGAGAGAGAGATCGGGAGCTGCGGACGCTGCGGGACCCTTTCCACCTCCAGCCTCGGCTGCCGACCCTCCGCCGGGTACAGCGTGGCTGGCGGACGTGCCAGGCGCAGCACGGCTGAAGGACGCGTCAGATGCAGTGCTGCTGGCGGACGTGCCGAACGGGCTGTGTGGGTGGTCCCCCTCGGTCTCCATCTCCTCTTCTCCTTGACTCCAGTCTATGGGCCGCTCCGGGCTGTAACCCTGGGCGCAGGCTATTTTGTTGTCACTGGAGCGGTCGGAAGAGGGGGTCCACCTCCCTTTCGTGGTCTCGACCGACAGTTCCGAGGGGGAGAGGCTCTCCTCGTCCTCTCCGCTACCGGAGCCCTCGGACGGAGGGTAGTCTCCACCGTAGCCCATGGTGGAGGCGTCGTCTAATGACAGGGGGTAGTCCTCCCCACCGTAGTCCACGGTGGAGGCGTCGTCCAACAACGGAGGGTAGTCCTCTCCATTGTAGTCCGGCTCCGACTCCTCGCCTGGGGAGTCCCCCTCCTCCAGCTCGCTCTCGGGGTCCCTCATCAACCCGCAGAGCTCAACGGCGTGTACCTGCAGGGGTGAGGGCTCCCTGGAGGACGAGGGGTGTTACACCCTCCATATTCGCACCGCCTCCAGGCGGAGTCCCTCCGCCGCCTCGGGGTTCAGGTGCTCCCGAGCGTGACGCAGCAGGGACGCACATACCGGGTCCCCCTCCAGCTGCGCCAGTGTAGGCGTGGTCTTGTCCTGCGGGGGCTGGTGTTCCTCCACTCCACGGCCGCCCTCTGGTGGCGTACCTGTCTTGTGCCACTCGAGGACGCTGACCCGTATGGGCGAGCTCCCCCGTGAAGACGAGGGCGAAGAGTGGTGATGCCTCTTGCTGGGTTTCTTCTTACCCTTCTTGGGCATGGTCCTGGTGTCTCGATTCGGCTTGTCGTTCTGTAACGCTGGGTGTGGGCGGAAGGACGAGACACGGATCCTTTCTGCAGCAGCCAACGTAACTTGCTTTATTTGCACAATGAACATACACACACACACGACGAGCAAACTAAGACAACGACAAGCACACGACACTGTGCAAACGCACATTAAATAGACAGACCACATGAGCCCCGAGTGATTACGAGACGAGCCACAGGTGGGACGGATGAACACACGCAGACACAACCACACCCACGAGGAGCCACAGACGCAGACGGCAGGACGCAGACGGCAGGACGCAGATGACGCAAACACACGCCCACAGGGAGGGGTCCGGAGCTGTTCCGTGACACAAGATGCAATTATAACAGCGAATGTATATGAAATAATACTACAGACTCATTACTGTACCATATAATGTAGTTTATTCATATCAGCAATAATTCATGCCCAATACACCATTCTCACTGGAGTCTGAACAGAGTAACATAGCTTTATATAAACGCTATAAAAGATTAGACCTCAATGAAACATTTTGGATATACGGAGTGGAAAACGAAACGAAATCTAGCTCATCTTTAATATTAAAACCTGTTATAACAACATTCGTGTGAAACCGCTCACCCGGAGGAACAGAAAGAAATACAAGAGCAACGAGAAACACACAGAGCCCGTCTGAGCCTCCCGCAGCGCTACGTCATGATTTTGACATGCGCACTGTAGGGGGAACAAGGGAAACTGAATTTACCGTAACACCGGCACTCGTGTCCACCCTTCTCTATATTATTTCACGCTGTGTGTACGTTCCCGTGCTCACCGCGTAACACACGCCTTGCACAAGAGCTACATTGTGTCAAGTTCAGTCTTCCCTGGCATTCGTAAATACCAAAATGAACCCATATTTTTGCCTTAAATGAAGACGGAACAGGTTGAATATCTCTTTCCTCCATCTGTTTTGAAACCTTTCCACACACAAGTGTGTCCCAGAACCTGCTGCGTGTCTCTCGTAATTTTGTAATTACGTAACGCGACTTAGAATCGATTTTGGGACATTTAAAATCGATTCTGAATTGTAGTAAATGAGAATCGATTTTTGATATATGAATTGATTTTTTGGCACACCTCTACTAAACTTATTTGCCAACTTACGTCAAAGCTTTAATAAGATGAGTGTGTTTCAAGATCATAATCAATAACCAAGCAGAGGTCAAAACCAGTGAGCATGGAGTACATGAGGGACAGACAAAAGAGCAGTCAAAAACAGATCTAATCACAATCAGGAAACCAAAACAAAATACATCTGCTATGCACATGATACTAAGAATTATTTAGCTCTCAAACCAAATGACTATAGCCTGTCAGTGCATTGAACATATTAGAACCTGAATGGATCTATGTCTAGTCGTCTGCTTCTGTGGGTCTTCGTGGGTGTGGTTGTGTCTGAGTGTTCATCACTCTCACCTGTGGCTTGTCTCATGATCACTCGGGGCTTATGTGGTCTGTCTATTTAATGTGCGTTCGCACAGTGTCCCATGCTCGTCTTTGTCTGAGTCTTATATGTTCATGTGTGTAAGTGTTAACGTGTGCTGTCTGTGCTTTCATTTGTTAATAAAGTGCTTTCCTTATCTTGCACCCCAGCATCACAGTGCAGAAATTTTTTGAAGCTCAATAAAGATTATTTGGATAGAAAGCTGAGACATATTGACTTGCTAAATATCTACATATCTGCCCATAATTAAAGGTTTGCACTTTAGGTGTTCAAAAGGACTTTGATGTCAGTTTTTGCAGTCATGAAAAAGCAATTATTCACTCAGAATTCTATGACCTCAAAACATTCCCAAAATAAATATATCAATCAATCAATCAAATTTTATTTATATAGCGCTTTTTACAACAGTTGTTGTCACAAAGCAGCTTTACAAGTGCCGAGTCCTAGCCCCCAGTGAGCAAGCCAAAGGCGACAGTGGCAAGTAAAAACTCCCTAGTTGTCCAAGGTCTTGCTTTGCCTTATGACCTTTGCCATTGTGGCTTTTAGCATCAATGGCCAAAATTGGCATGCCTAAATCCCTTTCTTGAGGCTGGTAGGGCCACCATGAGGATGAATTGATGGACCCCTGCTAGACTCATTGTTGCTCCCCATGTCAAATCTAATCAACCCAAATGATCTAAAGGGCCTGGGCATTCTGGGTATCCAGGGCCTTGGTGTCATGGCTCTGAACATTTTGATACAACTGTTGCATGATCACATGACACATGCTAATTCAAATCGGAAAAACATTTTAAATAGAGGTACAAATAAAACATCCAAATGTATGTGGAAATGAAGTAGCAGTGATGTCAGTAACGCGTTACTCTAATCTTACCACTTTTTTCGGTAACGAGTAATATAACGCGCTACTATTTCCAGTCCAGTAATCAGATTAAAGTTACTGATCCAAATAACTGTGCGTTACTATTTATATTTCCCCTAGTAAAATATATATTTTTGCTTTCTTCTTGGCTCAGTTCTACTTTTGCGTCTGACCGTAGCGCTCGACTCCGCACGCTGCGCGCAACCCTGTGAGAGCGCGAGCACGTTTTACATGTCATTTGTCACGTCCAGCCCCTCCCTCCTCCCTGGTCCCGCCTAGCTCCCCGCTCCCATTCGTTCCTCCCTCTGTCTGTCACGCCCCCTCGTTAGTGCCCACACACCTGAGTCTCGTTTCACCGTCTTGTCTCTGTGTATAAAGAACCCCGAGTGTTTCATTCCCTTGTCGGTCATTCCCTGTACGTAAGTTCCTCCTTGTTCCCCAGTTGTACCTTGCTTTCTGTTCATGCCTTTGCCCTTGTAACCTCTCTGTTTTGTTTCTAGTCTTTGTGTGTTGGTTTGGTTTCCCCCCCGTGTTTCATGCTTGTGTTTACTTCGTGTTTGTTACTCGTCTTAGGTAATCTCTTGTAGTTTATAATTCCTTGTCTGTTTAGTTCATAGTCTACGCTGTTGTTGTCCCAGCATCATCGCTCCCCTCATTGTATACCTCCCCTCATATATGTTTCGTAGTTCTAGGTCCATTGTGGTTTTTGCGTTTACGTTTCTCTGTAGTTTAACTTATCCGTGTCGTTGGTGTTACCTCCCTATCGTTAGCCTAGCTCCCTCTGCCTTCTGTGGTTAGTCGTGTTTGTCTCTCTTTTCATTAAAACCCTTTAAATTCTGCAATTGCGTCATGCCTGCCCGTCACAAACGTTACAGAATGACCGACCAGTTTAACGCGACGCAGCAGAATGACAACACGGTGGTTCTGTCAACACAACCGTTCGACCGAGACGCTTTCAACGAGCAGTTGGATTCTATCCAAGCTATGCTTGGAAAGGATGCTGAGGGGAAACCGGTGGCTCTACCCTCTCTCTGTCTCGTCCCTGAGGTATACGACGGGGAGAAAGGATTAGTCAGGAGCTTTCTCCTCCAATGTGAGGGTTACTTGCGTTTCCTCACGGTACCCCCACCACCCGAGAGCATACAGGTCGTATTCATGCGGTCACTATTAAAGGGAAAAGCCCTAGAGTGGGCTAACATTGTCCTAGCGCACCGGGTTACGGATGCGTGGACTGTGAAGGGATTTTGTCGGACGTTATGTGAAAGGTTTGGTGGAGGTGTGTATGAGTCTGCCCCTCAGTGTCGACGGGAGATACCTGCTGACCTGTTGGTCAGTAGTGGGATCGAGACCTCCACACTTCCCGACGACGCCTGCACAGCCGCCCGGCCTCCCGACGACGCCTGCACAGCCGCCCGGCCTCCCGACGACCCCTGCACAGCCGCCCGGCCTCCCGACGACGCCTGCACAGCCGCCCGGCCTCACGACGACGCCGCCACGGCCGTCCCAGCCTACGACGACCACTCCCCAACGGCCCCCCAAGAATTTTTTGGGGGGACGCAGTGGCCACTCACCCCAGGAGTGGCCAGCTCGGGCCCGTGATGACGTCAGCGTGGCGATCACGCCCCCCGATGACGTCAGCATAGCGGATACGCCCCCCGATGACGTCAGCATAGCGGATACGCCCCCCGATGACGTCAGCGTGGCGATCACGCCCCCCGATGACGTCAGCATAGCAGATACGCCCCCCGATGACGTCAGCGTGGCGATCACGCCCCCCGATGTCGTCAGCGTGGCGATCACGCCCCCCGATGTCGTCAGCGTGGCGATCACGCCCCCCGATGACGTCGGCCCGGTGGACACGCCCCCCGATGACGTCGGCCCGGTGGACACGCCCCCCGACGATGTCGGCCCGGTGGACACGCCCCCCGACGACGTCGGCCCGGTGGACACGCCCCCCGACGACGTCGGCCCGGTGGACACGCCCCCCGATGACGTCGGCACGGCGGCTTCACCCTCCGATGACGTCTGCACGGCGACCCCGCCTGTTCCCGCTGCCCGCCAGCGGGCCCCGCCTGTTCCCGCTGCCCGCCAGCGGGCCCCGCCTGTTCCCGCTGCCCGCCAGCGGCCCCCGCCTGTTCCCGCTGCCCGCCAGCGGCCCCCGCCGGTTCCCGCTGCCCGCCAGCGGACCCCGCATGTTCCCGCTGCCCGCCAGCGGACCCCGCATGTTCCCTCTGCCCGCCAGCGGACCCCGCATGTTCCCTCTGCCCGCCAGCGGACCCCGCATGTTCCCTCTACCGGCCAACAGGTCCTGCCGGTCCCTGCGGCCCGTCGCCTGGCCTCCCAGGCCCCTGCGGCCCCTCCGCCGGCCTCCCCTGTTTCCGCTGTCCCTCAGCTGAACCCGCCAGTACCCATGAACCCTTCCCCGGCTCCCCTGGACCCTCCTCCGGCTCTGCTGGTTCCCCAGGACACTCCTCAGCTTACGCCAGCCCCCACAGTGACTGCCTTGCCCGCCTGTGGGCCTGGGGCTGGTCCCATGCTGAACTGTTCAGACACTGACACTCATGTTAACCCTGTTTTACACTCGCCTGTGTTCCCTCTTTTGCCCTGTCCCCTCCCTGGTTTCCTGTTGGTCCCCGTTCCTGTGTGCGTCTCTGTCCGCGTCCACGTGCCTGTCCCTGTGTCCGTCCGTGGCAGTGTCCTCCATGTCCCTGTTCCCGTCTCTGTTCCGCAGATCGTCACCCACTTTGTTCCTGTCCCTGTCTCTGTCGTCCTCCACCTGTTTGCCTCTGCATCTCAGTCCTCCCTGGTGTCCGGTCCTGTGCCCTTGACCCCATCTTGTCCAGCTCCCTTGGTCCCGCCTCCTGTGTCGACCCCCTGTCCTGTGCCGTCTGGTCCCTTTCCCACGTCACCGCCCAGTCCTTGTCCCGGTCCTCCCATACGTCTGGAGTCCGGGCCGTTGTCTCCATCCTGCCCCGTGTCTGTTGTCCCTGCCCCGGCCTCGCCCGTTCGTTTCCCTCTGTGTCATGGTGTCTCTGTCCCCAGCGTCTGTCCGGCCCTCCCTGGTTGGCGTGCCCCGGAGTTGCACGCCTTGAGGGGGGGTTATGTCACGTCCAGCCCCTCCCTCCTCCCTGGTCCCGCCTAGCTCCCCGCTCCCATTTGTTCCTCCCTCTGTCTGTCACGCCCCCTCGTTAGTGCCCACACACCTGAGTCTCGTTTCACCGTCTTGTCTCTGTGTATAAAGAACCCCGAGTGTTTCATTCCCTTGTCGGTCATTCCCTGTACGTAAGTTCCTCCTTGTTCCCCAGTTGTACCTTGCTTTCTGTTCATGCCTTTGCCCTTGTAACCTCTCTGTTTTGTTTCTAGTCTTTGTGTGTTGGTTTGGTTTCCCCCCCGTGTTTCATGCTTGTGTTTACTTCGTGTTTGTTACTCGTCTTAGGTAATCTCTTGTAGTTTATAATTCCTTGTCTGTTTAGTTCATAGTCTACGCTGTTGTTGTCCCAGCATCATCGCTCCCCTCATTGTATACCTCCCCTCATATATGTTTCGTAGTTCTAGGTCCATTGTGGTTTTTGCGTTTACGTTTCTCTGTAGTTTAACTTATCCGTGTCGTTGGTGTTACCTCCCTATCGTTAGCCTAGCTCCCTCTGCCTTCTGTGGTTAGTCGTGTTTGTCTCTCTTTTCATTAAAACCCTTTAAATTCTGCAATTGCGTCATGCCTGCCCGTCACAAATGTTACATCATTCTTTGCTGTGTCCTCCCATAACGATATGTGGTAGTATAAAGAAACACACCTCAAACAGGGGAAGGAACATTTACCTGATGAATTTTAATGTTGCTTTGTGTTCCACGTTTGAAAAGTGCTGGAATTTTGACTAACGTCGCCTACTTTAAAATGCTTGAAATTGTAATGGTATTTCGTTTCACAAGCTGTCTGACTGAACTGGGGTGGGTTTCCTGAAACGTTCGTAGCTTCATACGAGGTTACGAAGTACTTGGCGCTACGAACGTTTCGGGAAACCCACCCCAGTTCGCTTGTATTACGTTTACAAATAAATTTACAAATAATACCGCGCAGCTACACAAACGTAATGTCAGGAGATACTGTAGCGACTCCTACTACTCACGAATCTTGCCCTTTAAGTGACACTGGGGGGCGGAGCCTTCTCGCACCAGGGTTGCGTTATCAATAAAGTTTCCCTCCTCGGGATTTTTGGATTAAGCAGTTTCTGCCTCGGTTACCGAACCTGCTTCAATACATTGTTACTGTTAAAAATGCACTTCCAATAAAGTGAGTATTGGAAAAATTTATTTTGCTGCTGAATGTAACTGCTAAAGTAACTTGTAATCTAACGTAGTTACTTTTAAAATCAAGTAATATGTAACGTAACTAAGTTACTTTTAAAAGGAGTAATCAGTAATCAGTAATCGGATTACTTTCTCAAGGTAACTTAGCCATCACTGTGAAGTAGTAATAGATGTATACCAAATTGCAAATGTGAATGGAATTATTGCATTTGAATTTGAAAATAG
The DNA here is from genome assembly GCF_052324685.1 of Brachyhypopomus gauderio. Taxonomy (NCBI): domain Eukaryota; kingdom Metazoa; phylum Chordata; class Actinopteri; order Gymnotiformes; family Hypopomidae; genus Brachyhypopomus; species Brachyhypopomus gauderio. Next base: position 6,439,997 of record NC_135230.1, on the reverse strand, counting down.
AGCTCAAATTTGCTTGTGTGAGTGGTACATGTTAATGCCGATTTAGGATTACATACATTTTAATTAAAATTTTGAGACTGATTTGCTCCCATACATTGTGTTATCAAGAAAGACTTGATATCGTTGGCCAGTGATGACCACAATTAACATTGAGTTAGTGTTAATATTGTAGTGATATAGAAATAATATTGGGGCTATGATTCTTTTGACAGTAATGGTGAACTAATCGAAAGCTGGATGGGAAACACACAGCTGGAGTTAATAGCCTACATAATGACAAACTCCCAAAGTATTTTAACAGCATCCACTGGAAAAGAGGCTACATCTGAAACTGCTCCCAAAGACACACCACCACCCCATCTCAATCATTATAAAATCTTCCATAACTAAGTCTGAAGTTCACTCTAGATGCCAGTTCAACCATAAGAATGCCAGATGGGACTGTTAAATAGAGGGAATGGAAACTTTTCACTTAGGGATATGAAACGTTTACTTGGCAACTATGCCAAATTAGTCCACATTGTGAAGATGATAGTACGTACTTATATTGTACTTATATTCTTCAGGGATGCCAGGAATACACATCGCTAGCATCGCAGAGAAATCATCTGCTGAATACAAAACGTAGTTTGAAAAGGACCTGTTTTCAGATATTCACAGATTAGTAGATCTCCTGGGAAATTAGAACCTGGCCTCATAAAAAGACCTCATAGAAAATATTGATATGTCTCAGAACAGCAAAAAGGCCTGGTCCACCATCCACAAACTATGTGGAGACAAGATTCCACTGCAAACCACACTGGACATTACATCAAACCAGGTTGGGACCCAACTGGTAGCCAATGGGAAGCAAGTAGGCAGGCAGAAGGCTAAATGATACCGTCACTCCACCATCATCCCAGGAAACCAACAGAAAATGTCTATATTAACTGAGCCTTGGCAACATGAAGCTGGGCAAAGCAGTGGGCCCAGATGAGATAATGACCGAGATGATAACCCACCTAGGCCCAGTCACCAAACTACAGCTTCTGAATATGTTTAACATATGGCTACAGACCCATCACATACCAGTCTACTGGAAAAAAGCAACCACCATCCCCTTGATGAAAATAGGTTAAGAGCTCAATATCCCCAAAAGCTAATGGCACATCTCCCTACTATGAATAACTTACAAATTGTTTGAAAATACATGCTCCTCACACATGTATCCTCACAGATAGATGCCCAGCTAATCGATGACCAGAAAATCATGTACAGGACACCTGCTGAACCTAACCTGAACATTGCAGATGGATTTCAAAAGACGCTGTCCTGTCCTGACAGCAGCCTGTGACACTGTACAATACAGGCTGCTGATCAAAAATGATATGCTAAACTATGCAGTGTAATCAGATGCTTAATGAGAAACCGGATGTTCTACATTACACAAAATAACGAGACAAGCAGCTAGTTCGAAGGCGTCAGCTTGTCGCTTTTGCAGTTACTTGATAGCCCCCCCCCTTCATTCCCCCTTTACACCTTGCCAGGCAGAGGTTTAAAAAGCTATCATTCGGTATGATACTGATGCTTTGATAGTAAATAAATTTTAGGTGACAAAACATGAAGTACTCTTACTGTGATGTGGTGGGATTCAATAAATGAAACCACCACGTGGTTTAAAGAGAGAGGTGTGGACTCAAGTGTCGGCCCGAACTAAAGTGTCTGATCCACTTATAAACTGCACTTAAAACATATGAGTGTACCTGAGGCTGTACATAATAAACTTATGAGAGATTACCTGAGGTGTAGATATAAGCAGGTAAGACTTTGACATTATTTGAATAATGTGAACATAACAGCTCTATAACTATTTAATTAAGTAAACAAAACATTTACATAAACAAAAATAAAGGTAATTTTAGGCAGCCTTTTTGTCATACCTTTAGAAATTCTAAGCAGCACAAAAGTATATTCTGAGTTGAGTTTCATCTTTCATTCATCAAAGTGTGATTTTCATACTTTTCTTGCCATCACACCAAGTTGTTCGTCCATCAATTGCACCATCTTCTGGATAAGCTGTGTATAAAACCAGAGCAGCCAACCCACACATAGTAAATACAGAAATGTCTGTATGTGTATATATATATATATATATATATATATATATATATATATATATATATATATATATATATATATATGATGATAAAAAAATTAATCGAATTCATTAGAAGCTTTGTAATTAATTAATCAAAATTAATCGCATTTCAATATTTAACATAAGAAATATTAATTTAAGTTTGAATGATGAATGAATCAATGAACATAAGCATAAACTTCAACATCTTGTTTATTTTTCCACCAGTCTACTACAAAAACCAATAGATTAGTGCAGAAAACAGAGCAAACAGTTTTCAGAACACTGGAAATTCTGACCAAAAATTTTTAATTTTGAGAGTTTTGCTCAGGTTATTGGAAGAATAAAAAGAACTGAAGTAAATCAGAAGATGTTTTTAATACCATTTTAGATGGTAGCCTTTTTTCTTTTCCTAGGCCTCTGCCACAGCCATAAAGTCCTCTGCACAGGCATCTTCATAGTGCCTAGAAGTGGTCTTCTGCATGCTCAAAGCAAATGACTGGATCTTCATCATCTATAGATTCATCATCTATAATATGAGCTGTCACACCAAGATCATTCTTGTTGCTAACAGAGGTCCAGTGATCCCCAGTCAGAGCCACATTTGTGGCGTTCTTCACAATAACCTGTTTTACTTCCCTTTCCTCATCATACAGCTGCTGGATTTTCTTCGACATTGTCTTTCTGGACGGTAGTTCGTAACTTGCATCAGTTGACGCAATGTGCAGCGCTTCTTGTAAGCCTTTATCTTCGACCACAGAGAGCGGACAGAATGTCCACAGCAATCAATCTCGCCAGTGAATTGGTCAATTTGTCTAACGTGGACTTTGACATTTTGTTTCTTAATTTGAACCCCGACATGTGATAGAGTGTTGAATGGCGACACTGCTCGTACTAGGAATACATTTAGCAGCTAAGTTATCATTACTGACCTGCGCGTTAGCCCCAACATGTTTTGCGTTGAGGTGGTAACGAAGGGTGGAAGTGCTCCTGTGATAAGCGAACTCCTTCCTACATAAAGTGCAAATAACACTATTTTTGTTTGTACTTCCATCTGGAATTTCTTATATTTAAATTTTCCATCCACCAGCGTGCAAAAGTGTCTCATGCGTTAATTTTTTTAGTTCGTTAATTTTCCTGTAATTAATTAATCAAAATTAACGTGTTAAACGTCCCACCACTAATATATATATATATATATATATATATATATATATATATATATATTAGTCACCACTAAAAAAACAGGTTATCGAGCCCTTGTACTAAATGTTGGCTTACATTTCAAGTCTCATGTTTGTTTCATTCTTTCATTCTTTCATTACATGTTGTCCTTGTGTGTAAGTTGTCTCAAAACTTCGCAGTCATCCGAAAGATGTTCACAACACTTGGAAAGGTAGTTCACCATACCTACAAGTCTCTGTACACCCTTAGTATCTATAGGCCTTGGTAACTCCCGTTTTTAGTTTAATGTCTCTTTGTCTGCACCTCATTAGGAAACATATCAAGTTGTCCACATGATTCTTGTCCGCTTCCTCCTGTGTATCTCCCTCACCTGTAATCAGTATATCGTCAGCAATGATATACATCCCTGGTAAGCCCTCTAGTGCGTGCATGAATTTCCTTTGGAAAATTTCTGGAGCTGGGCTTATACCCATTGGCATCCTGAGCCATCTATACCGTCCGAATGGGGTTGCGAACGTAGTGAGGTAACTGGACTCTTCATCCAGTTTGACATGCCAAAATCCATGTTTTACGTCACATACCGTAAATACCTTTGCCTTCGAGAGTCCTGGCAGTACATCATCAATAGTGGGAAGTGGATAATGGCTTCTTTTTAATGCTCTGTTCAGTGGTTTTGGGTCTATACAGATCCTTAGTTTTTTGTTTGGTTTCCTCACCAGTGCCATACTGCTTATCCAGTCAATGCTGCGCTCCACAGGTGCAATGATTTCTTTGCTTTTGAGGTGTTTGAGTTCCTCTTTGAGTGGGATCATCATAGCTACAGGCACTCTGCATTTAGGTAGTGTAGCCCCTAAGGAGGGTGATTATGAAAGAATACTACACTCACCCCAAACTACGGTTAGATTAACATTTATTGACAATAGACAACTTTCCACCTTTGTCACTTAGTTGAAACATGGACACATCCAGTCTGTAATTTCCATAGGAAAGAAGTTATCCTTACTATACACCCACACACACCAAAAGGTATACACTCTAAATCTTAACACTGCACTCCACATGTAAATTTCACTCCGTAAAAAGATATCACACAGTGCATGCCAGTCCCACACAACTACCCCCTCCTGGAAGGATTCTACAAGGGGAAATCCCCAACCCAACTAAGGCACATAGGGTGGAAAAAACAAACAAAAACAAACAAGAAAACAAAAAAGAAAACGAACAAGCCAGTAGTCCACCGTCCTACAGGACCACGCACCAACACACTGGCTTGTTCTAATAACTAGAACACCTGAGCAGCCCTGATCATACTACACTATTTCAGCTAAAATCTCATTAAGCTTTATTAAGAATTGGTATTAAAATGCCCCAAAAAATAAGAACAGTTATGCGCTCTGTGAGCACATCTAATAAGACAACACAAAAAAACACAATTTACAATCAATCAAATACACATCCAACCCAAAAGAAATTAAATACAATTCCGAAATAAACATACCATTGGTTCCGATGCGGTCACCTATGGTTGGTCACCTACAGCTGTCCACACGCAGATACGCCTTGGCACATACATGACCAAAATTAAACATTTAAAACCCCCTGGAATGCTAATAAGTGGTACAGCAAGCGCCCTATAGACTAAAAAACTATACACCCCTTGCAATACTCCCACTGCCCAGGCTAGTACCCATAGAGTGAGTACCTACACACCTTAAAGGATCATATACAACGTCGAGTCCTCGCGCACTCCAGCCACCCAATGCAGCCACTACTCCACTTTCCTTAAAATGCACACGATACTGCTGCATAAACTCATTGCATAATAACAGCATATTCTTAAAACATATCTTTTAGTTTGTACTGCACCTTGATCAGCTTCATGGCTTCACTGGCCTTCCTACCCAGTAATGGGATTCTGTCCTCCTGGTCCACTACTTGAAACTCAAGTCTGTACAGTTTACTATTTCTTGGATTACGGAGTTTGATTCAATCAGTTTTGATTCAAAACGGAAAACGGGCAGTTCTCTCCGTGGATAAACTATACGTGGATGGCCAGCTATACAGAGTTCAAGAAATCACTCCCTGGCTGTACTGATACGAGATGGATGATCATCAGCAAAGATACATCACAACTGACTACCTGACAGCTGACTACAAGCTCTCTTTTCTCCCTTAAACCTGATTCAATGTCATATATATATATATATACATATCTACCCGCCTACATATTGGTTGATCTACATAGCTAGACAATTACAAATATTTTAATAAGTATACATACAAATATATATAATTAATATACATCTGAATATGTACTAATAACTATCCATCATATCATCGCACTCATCTACACTACACCTTCCTTCATGTACAAAAGAGGAAAACGACCCTGCATTACCCTCCTTTTCCCCACCCCTATCTTTCTCTCTATCCTCTGTCTATCCCAAATAAATTACATTCACCTAAATAGAATCATGAACATAACTATACAATTAATTACAAACTATTGGACACCTTACAACACTCCAACATGCTACAGTTAAAATTAGTTACATGGAACATACATGGAATCGGCTCCCAAGAAAAAAAAACTAAAATATTTTCCTATCTCAATAGATTAAAAGCAGATATATGCCTCCTACAGGAAACTCACCTAACAGAATCAGATCAACAAAAATTGAAATCAGCAGAATACAATCACATATTTACAGCCAATTACAACTCTAAGCAAAGAGGTGTAGCCATTTTAATTCATAATAAAATTACATTCACACACAATGCTACAATCACAAACCCAGATGGACGATACATCATCATAAATATCACCATTAACAACCACACTTTTACCATTGCTAACATCTACGGACCAAACATCGACAATTTTTTCCATGACTTCTTCACACAAGTAACCTCAATAACTAACTCTTCAATAATAATAGGAGGCGATTTTAATACAGTTATTGATCCAACACTAGACCGGTCAGCCTATACTCAGAACACACGCAACTGGAATTCCACTGAAATAATAAAACAATACATGCAAGATTTTGGTCTTGGTGATAGCTGGCGACAAAATCATCCAACCACCAAAGAATTCACATTTTACTCAGCAGTACATAAATCATACTCACGCATTGACTATTTTTTAATCAGTAATTCAATTTTGTCAAATATTGTACATACACAAATTCACCCTATAACAATAAGTGACCATGCTCCTGTCTCAATAATATGGAACTCAAACCAACAACACAAACAGACATTTAGATGGCGCCTTAACACATCACTTCTCAATGATCAAGAATTCGATAACTATTTTAAAGAGTGGACATACTTTTTAGAAATAAATGACACTCCAGACATACCAGCATCACTTTTATGGGAAACAGGTAAAGCAGTGCTAAGAGGAAAAATAATCTCATACGCTACATTTAAAAAGAAGAAAGAAACAGAACTTGAGATAAAGTTAGAATCAAAAATTAAGGAATTAGAAAATATTACCATAAGTAACCCATCTGAAGATAAGCAAAAAGAACTTAGGAAACTTAGATACGATTTAAACGAATTGACAAATAAAAAAACTAAATTACTACTACAAAGATTAAGACATGAAAACATTGAATACTCAAATAAATCTGGAAAATATTTAGCAAATCTTATTAAGCGTAATAAAGAAAAAACATTTATTCCAACCATAAAAAACTTAGCAGGGAAAACAGTGCAGACACCTGATGAGATAAACAACACCTTTAAAGATTTTTTCAAAAAAGTATACTCAGACAATGAAACCAACTTAGATGAAATTAATAATTTCCTGGACCATAATAAACTACCTAAATTAACTGAAAACCAAAAACAAACACTTAAAAGACCATTATCCCTAGAAGAACTTTACAAAGCTTTAAAACATATGCCCAACAGTAAAGCCCCAGGACCTGATGGATTCCCTGCTGAGTTTTATAAACACTTTTGGCCATCCTTATTAGGGCTGCACGATTAATCGTATTTTTATCGTTATCGCCATGTGAAGTTTCACGATAAACACATCGAAAGAGCCACGATAACTCCTTGAATAACAGCAAACTCAAATTGCATTATCCTCGTCCAGCAATAGAGGGAGCTATTCGCGCTGCAGACTATGATCACGTGACGTAAGTAGGCAAGAGGCAGAGTGAGGCAGAGTTGCCAGGTTCGCGGTTTTCACGCCAAATTGGGCTTGTTTGAAAATCCAGCCGCGGGTAAAAATTCTGGGGCCACGGGGTGCGGTTTTTTGGGCTACTTTTGAGTTGGGCTACTGCGGAAGTTATAAGTCAACACTAAGAATCGATCGCGATATAATACTTAATTTGTCTCCAGTTCACACTCGATTAAATGCTTCCGCCGTTCGCGGAGGTTAACGAGGTGTGCGGAGTCGCTCACTCGTGAAAGTATAAACCTAGATTGAATCTATTGTTGAATAAACCTGCAAAATATTTGGAATTATTCTGGATTCATTACACAGTAAAAAACAAAACAAATTAACGTGCTGCTGTTCAGAGAGACACTACATTTCTGTATTTTAATCTTAATTTATCGTGGTTCACATCGATATTGGCATATCCAACAATGTTATCGCACATCGCAATTCTAGTCCATATCGTGCACCCCTAATCCTTATTGTAGTGGTATGGCCAGGACCAAGACGTAACTCTGACTACGCCACCCCCGGAGGTATAAGCCCCCGAGGGAAAGTGAATTTGTTAACACCAATTTCCTTAAATTGACCCCAATTACCAGGGTTTCCACACCATTCAGGTTGTTGCAATTAGACAGAGACAGGGTCAGAATAGAAATGTTTATTTTCAATAATCAATTTTATGAACTATTTAAAAACCACAGTTCACAACCACACACCTCCTCACTCACACATCGGGTATGGTCATAGTAGACCAACAGAACATAACCACAAAGACTATAGACTAGGGATGCACCGAAATGAAAATTCTTAGCCGAAACCGAAAACGAGGAAACCAAGGCCGAAAGCCGAAAACCGAAACACATAAAGCACTTTGAGTTACATGTATGTATGAAAGGTGCTATACAAATAAAGATTATTATTATTATTATGCCAATTATTAGTAACATTGGATTTATGGCTAACCTCACTAAAATCAAGGCATTGCTATTCAAAGAATAAATCAACTACAAAATTTGATTTGTATATATTTATTTAGCACTGACATTACAGTAATGCATATTATAAAGTAAAATTAGTGGTGGGCCGTTAACGGCGATACCGCTGACAACGGCCGACCACTAATTAAATTAAACTCGCTTGCAGACCGTTTTTATCTGAGAGGATAAATATATGTATTTTATACGAGTTAAATTTAGTTATAACTGACTGGCCTGAAAGATAAATATAAATTCTCTCATAAAAACGTGACGTGAGTTGCAACAACATTAAACAGCTCAGGTAAACACACTTCTGAGAAATGTCGTCTGCTCGGCAAAACATAATGCTCAATGTGCTCTATTAGCCTACGAAATCCCTAAGACAGAGAACGGCTGGTCGTCTAAGGCAACGAGTTCCATAATTTTTGGTGTAATGTCTTTTGCCTCGGCGCCATCACTGGAAAACTTTTTTGCTAGCTTTATCCAAATAAGCGCGTGCAGGTGGCGATTTTTGCTTGCGTCATCACAACACATTGTTTCGGCCGTGTTGTTTCGGTGATGAAAGTATTTCGGCCGAAAACCGAAAATGCAAATTTAAGCCATTTCGGCCGAAAATTTTCGGTGGCCGAATTTTCGGTGCATCCCTACTATAGACTAAAACTAACTCAACCAGGCAGGGAGGGGCTTACCGAAAGGATGACCGTCGCCACTAAAGTGGATCAGCCGAACCGCAGGAAGAATACGCTGGCTTCGCACCCCAGTGACTCTACCCTACCCAAAGGGTGAACTCGCGAGCGCAACACCCACCACCACCGGCAGCGGCTTCCCTACGGTTTGTCCCTGCTCCTGCCAAAAGAAATAATCATTGGCCTTGTCCACCACCCTCCCCAAGGAGTGGCCAGGCGCCCCAGGCCAGTAGCACGACAATCCCCAAAGCACAGTGATCACACACCCAATAAGTTGCACACTTGACTCACTCCTACATCCCAGAGGGCACTGCACACATCACACCCCCCACAAGGGCACCACAACACCCCAACCACCCCCCAGGGGGAACCCAAGGCCCCAAAGAACATAAAGCAAACAAAAACAAAGTAATTAACCACTGCACACAACCAGGAAATAAACAAACCCAAAAACCGAACTACACACACACACACACACGCACGCACACGCTAGTCCTAATTAATGCCCCCGCTCTATCATCCGCAAGGACGACACTCGACCCCTGCTCGCGGCAATACCGCTGATTAACAGGGCCAGCACCACGTGCGCGTGTACTATTATAAAACCTAAAACCCAATAACGAAGTAGCAAAACACAATAACAGAACAACGTAAAACTAGCAGAACAGCAGCCGGAGCGAAGCCCAGCACGGCGAAGCTTGTTGTAGGCCCGGTAGAGAGAGAGAGAGGGAAGATGGAAACACCCGGTAACCTATAAACAAATAGATATAATCAAATTAGCCATCCCTTCAATGGTTACTGCTCATAGTAGTGACGATATTAAAACACTACTTACCCACAGTCTAGTAGTACTAGACGCCAGGCCCGAGTACTAATCTCGGAAGAAACAGTCACGAGATAGAACCTACATGGAAGGAGGAAACGTTAGCCACGACACTAAGAATGTAACGTTAGCGAGTGCGTGACTGAGTAATCACCTGCCAAACCACAGGGAAACCGCAACTAGATAACCCACTGTAGTGGATTACAAGCGCGTAAGCGCCAAACGCAATAACGTTGAGAAGCCACTGTAGAAAGCTAGCCGCCGAGTGAATCCACCTGGACACAATATCACCGCTAACATTAGCCATCGATGACTAACTTACACTCCGATGCCAGAGAAAACAATTTACTTACCTCCAGAAAAGTGTAATTTAAACGAGCCCAACACAGCCTCAGCGGAAGTTGCCCACAGATAACTAACAGCAAACTAATGCCGATGACCGGACAGACCGGCAGTGTCGGCGCCCTGAATTGAGACGGGTCTGGCTGCAGACCTCCAGCAGGAGGCACCTCCACGCTGGGGCAGGAAGTGACGCACCTCCACGCTGGGGCAGGAAGTGACGCAGTTCCATGTTGGGGCAGGAAGTGACGAAATTACAACAGTACAATAGTAAAGTTTTCAAGCAAGAGTACCTCGCTGCAGCCAGACCCGTCTCACCCGTCTCGACCCGTCTCAAGGTTTTCCTTACTTTTGAATGAAGGTGAGTATCTTAAGGTAAAATAGTTTATTTAATTAGTATATATTTTATTGAACTCTACAGCTTGAGTGAATAAAAGCTAAATAAAAATAAAGCCTATTGAGACCTGTTTGTTAGCTAGGTAGGGTAACGTTGGCCAAAGGTTGGCGAACGTTACCGGGGGTGTAAAATGGACACAAATTAAGTATTATATTGAGATCGATCGATCACCAGGTGTTGCCGCCAGAGCGAACTAGTAACTCATTGAATCATACATATGGATCAGAGGTAAATAAACTAGATTTTTTTCCGGCGTGAGAAATCGGATGTATGGCGTGTGAGCGTGTGAAGACCAGGGGTGTAGTTGGGGGGCGGGGGACGCCGTCCCCTCACGTATTTTAACCGGTGTTAAAAATGTTATTTTGTTACCGGTGTTGTTCTTGCTAAGACTGTTACGTTCAAAGCTAGGTTTAAACTTGACGCGTTAGTAATTCGCCAACCACTGGCGATCGATTTATTGCGATATAATACTTAATTTGTGGCTTACACTCGCCACCCCCCGCTCAACAACTTACACTCGCCATCACGCGACCCCCCCACTTATTTTTTTAGGACTACACCACTGGTGAAGACTGTCAAATGCGTGTGTTTGAGAGTTGGCAACCCTGTGACTTAGTCAAACCAATGTTGCTGTAATTAATATTTAGATGGACAATCATGTCAGTATATTAATTTTATTGGCACAACATACGTGTATTGTAATAGGTTTATTTGTGTGCATAAATAATAGGTCTAGGTCATGTTACTTTAGTGTCATAAGCTGATCCATATACATCACCCTAGTTATCCCATGCTTTAAAACAATATAAATATTTCCAGGTAATTTAATATTGCTTTACAAATGGAAATTTTTTAAGGATCTTCAGATTATATTAAGTCAGTGAATTTGAAATTTATGGGAATGCATATCCGTTTGGGATTTTGATGGACACAGTTGCATGAAACCTCATGCACTACCCTCTGTATGCTGCAATACTGTAGTTTTTTGTTAGGTGTAAATATAAAATGTTTCATATATTGTATATATTGCTGACCTTAGACATTTGCATACGTGTTTGTGTGCCATTTCAGAATGACATTCAGCAGAAGGATGTAATCCTCTTCCCCCTGTGGACACCCGGACACTTCCAGCTATGTGTAAGTTCTTCTGTCAACCACAAAACAAATTTCTTCACAGTAATGCCAGTTAAATAAAAATCTAAATTGTAAATATGTAATTGCATAAACATTCCACATGAACTCTTTTCTAGGTCATGAAACCAGTTAAAAAAGAAATTCTTTTTCTCGACTCACGGTGTGCTAGGAGACAATCAGGATTTGGTGGCCAGAAATTTGTGTCTATCTTGAGGTTACATGTTTTTGATAATTGTGCACAGTTGTTGCCACATTGTCCAGCATCCTGTTCTTAAAGTTTTAAAGATTAAGGTCATGTTCTGATGATCTTAATGGAGTGTATTCTCATATTTGCTAGAACCTCTGTTATCTAGATATTCACATTTATCATCCAACCAGAAATAAAATGCACAAAATTAGAGAGAGAGCAAAATGGAACTAGGATTTTTTGTATAAACGGTTTACAAGTCAACTTGCAAATCATTTAACAATTAAGTTACAATAAGGAATTAAGGAACATATTCAGCCACTGTGAGCATGTGAGAACACTTTTATGCTTTGTTCATTTTCACCTGGCTATGTTCTTCAAGCTGGATTTTAAAACATGGGGTTGGTTTTTTCAATAAGACCAACTTTATGTAGTGTTTGCCAACCCTGGTCCTTGAGATTGTATGTCTTGCACATTTCACAATGTCATTAACAAGCCATTTCTGAAATGGAGATAAGTAACCACTAAAGTATGCTGAGCAGATTTGTTCCATGACCAGTATATCAAATATATTTTTATAGTATATGGAAACACTGTTAATTGCTTCCTAGAAAAAAACATATTTAATAGTATCAGCAAAGACAAACATATTATTGGTAACCATTACCTGTAAAAAAAAAGAGTATAAATCAAATCAAAACGTAATTAAGCAGATAATAATATTTTTCATGTTGCCAGTTTTGTTTGCGTTCCAGAATTTGACAAATTGACATTAATTTTACATGTGTTTTAACATTGTATCTTGTATCATCAGAAACATTGCAGAGAGAATAAGTCCAGTGGAATGGTCGGAAAAAAATGGCTTTGACTTGGAGGTATGTACTTCTATGCATGAATGCAGTAGTTACTTTTCTAAAAAGTGTAATTTTATAATCATACCATTTTGTCATTTCATCTAAAAATAAGTACAAACCTATTTTGGAATTAAATTTTAGAGGGTGTAATTTATATATGCTGGTAATCTTATAAGAAAAGGGGTATTTGGTGGCATTCCTCTCTGTCTGTCTCTCTGTCTGTCTCTTGTCTCTCTCTGTTTCTGTCTGTGTGTGTGTGTGTGTGTGTGTGTGTGTGTGTGTGTGTGTGTGTGTGTGTGTGTGTTCGTGTGTGTAACATGATTGCTAATGACAATAATCTCTCCCCATACATTTTATATTGGATTTTTGTTTATTGTTTCTACAGGGGTTTCCAAGCCAAGACTATGGGCTTGACTGTGGGATCTTCATGCTAATGGTACGACATGTTATATGTAATTCATTTTGGTTTTAAACTTTTGAACTATAATATAGTAATATTATATTGTAGTTGTCCAAATTATAATATATAATACAAACTTCCATGTGTTTAAATTGCAGTCTGCGTTGTATGTGGCATTGGATGCCCCTTTTGACTACACAATTGTAAGTAACTTGGAACTATTAAAGAGGATCAATTGTACAAAAGATGTTCAAATGTAGCAAATTTTACTACTACAATACTTTTGTATGTTTACAGAATGACATGCCCTCATTGCGGAAATGGTGGTGCCTGCTTTTAATGGAAAACTTTGAACTTGACAGGTATGATTTGATTGCTTTGAGAAAAATGCCTTAATGTTAGAAGTGTAACCAATATCAGGACTTTTCTATTTTCAAGCTTTGGCAAACTCTTTGCTCATTGGACAGAGGAATCCAATGCTGTCCTGCAAGGCCACCATGTGCCGGTCTCAAAACTTAAAAAACGCAAGCGTGCAGAAGTTGATCAGGTCAGTGCAGTACAGAATCTCTAACCTGAATTGCAATTCCACATAATGTAACTATGGCAACACACTCTGATTTTCACTAAGACTGTACTGATTATTTTTCTGTTGAAGGAGCCAGCGGTTGTAAGGGACCTTTCCACAGCTGTGAAATGGATCAGCCAGAACCGCAAACAGTTACGGGGGCATGTAACAATGCCAATATATTTGACACAGACTGAGGAAGACCGGAAAGATTCCCTCATTGAGCTTATGAAGGGAGATGGCCCAGAGACCAAGGAACCGTTCATGTTCCAATTTGAATATGGAGAGGACATGGAATTGTTTTTGGAAGCATGTGTTGACAAACAGGGTCTCTGTGTCAATGCCATGGTTTTAAATAAATGACAAAATACAATGTGTATCAAACATTTAATAAAAAGTAAAAAAAAGAACCTTGATATTATTGATTGTGTGCCTGTTAGGGTGGTGAGGGGGTTGCCGTTTTGTAAATGTAATGGCCTGTTTAATGAAATATACTGCCAAAAATACTTGGTTATAAAGATGGGTGAGAAAATAACTGTAAAGATGCACTTGCAGTTTTCCTGCTAATATGCAAATGTAAGTCTAAAGGAAGAACAGCATATTGCATTTCTGAATCTGACTGACTTTCGTTTTATTTAATATTAGGTAGTGTAAGAGTGTCATACAATTGGCTTTTCAATTAACAAATAGCTGCTCAAGATATGCAAATTTGCTGAAAAACAAAAGTCTTAATGAATTGGCATGGGTAACAAGGGTGTGTATGTACACACACTTTTATAGTTGTTTTACAAAAACACAAATTACAGACGAAAACCACAAATTTTTATTATACTGTTTTATTGAACAACCGATCAACATTACAGATAATATACAAAATAATATCAGAATCTCTAATAGAGAAGAGAATACCCACTTTTTAGAATCATATGGGTTAGTTTGAGCAATTTTCTCAACACAGAACAATATCTAGTGTTTCAGTAACAAATATTATTTAACGTTTTTAATCGTTTTAAACCTTAACATGATCTGGGTGCCTCTCCAGCACCAGTGAGCTCACAGTAGCACTAATACACTAGCGTCTTTACTGCCTAAACCTGTTTACTACATTGAAGGAAAGTTGTTGTTTTTTTTTTGCTTTTAAGCACAATACGTTCATCTGTCCTGGCCCAGTGGATAGTTAGCTAGCTGTTTTTAATCTGTATTTCTAGCATTGAGTTCCATTCATCTAGGCTCTGCTAATATCATAGATCTTTTATAAAATATAAATAAAAATAAATCGATACATAGATAAACATAAACGCGAAGCAAAATATTATTTATGTAAATCTGAATCGTAAATCCATACAAGGACACCCGTTTCGCCAGACGTGTCTCCGTTTCCAGCCCCACGTTAATAAATCGATACATAGATTAACATAAACGCGAAGCAAAATATTATTTATGTAAATCTGAATCGTAAATCCATACAAGGACACCCGTTTCGCCAGACGTGTCTCCGTGTCCAGCCCCACGTTAATAAATCGATACATAGATTAACATAAACGCGAAGCAAAATATTATTTATGTAAATCTGAATCGTAAATCCATACAAGGACACCCGTTTCGCCAGACGCGTCTCCGTTTCCAGCCTCACGTTGGAGCTGCGTCACTTCCTGCCCCAGCGTGGAGGTGCGTCACTTCCTGCCCCAGCGTGGAGGTGCCTGTGACTACCCGATCCGTACACCCTGCCCGATCCGTACCGAGCATGCGCGAGAAAATGTGCGCTTGCGCGTTGCGATTGGCCCAGGCACGTATCGGGCAGATATTTTGCGCATGCGTTAACACTTTACGACACTACTAGATGCGAAGTAGTGAACGGAGTGTGTGATCGTACGAGAAGCATTGTAATAAAAAATGAAGGATTTCAGATTTTATGGCGAGTTAAAGGAGTATATCTCCCACGGTTTATTCAAATCGACTTGTGATAAAAATATGCGACGTGAAATTCGTCGTGTATCTGAAAACTTTATAGTTGAAGGTAAGTTAAATTCAAACCATGTTCCTAAGTTAACAGTCTGTCCTGTCGTGGAATATAAAGTTCTTATAAGTATATTTATAAATAACAATGGTGGAACGTTTTCTTTTTATGTTTAGATAACCGAATGTTTTACATCGGACCAAACAAAAATTATATGCGTTTGGTTATGTTGACTGAAGAGGAAAATAGGTCTGCTCTGATCGAGTGTCATAATAAGCCTGGCACCGGTGTTACCATCATGGTGTACGAGGCACTAGAGACAGGGTTATTGCCGGTTACTTTTGGCCTACCTTTTGTTTGGTCCGATGTAAAATATTCGGTTATCTAAACATAAAAAGAAAACGTTCCACAGTTATTAACTTTATATTCCACGACAGGACCTACTGTTAACCTTGGAACATGGTTTGAATTTAACTTACCTTTAACTATAAAGTTTTCAGATACACGACGAATTTCGCGTCGCATATTTTTGTCACAAGTCGGTTTGAATAGCTCCTTTATACTCCTTTAACTCGCCATAAAATCTGAAATCCTTCATTTTATTACAACACTTCCTGCACCCCAAACCAATGTTCTCCCCAATGTAATCAATGTATAAATCTATATTAAAATGTATGTGTATGTATGTATTAATCCGCAGTTACAATTATAATAAATATAATTTATTATTATTTCTATTATTATTTAATTGTTATTACTACTATTATTTTTAACTGTTTACAAAGGTGTCGTAAAATGTAACGTTAGTGTCGTAAAGTGCTAACGCATGCGCAAATATCTGCCCGATACGTGCCTGGGCCAATCGCAACGCGCATGCGCACATTTTCTCGCGCATGCTCGGTACGGATAGGGCAGGGTGTACGGATCGGGTAGTCACAGTGCCTCCTGCTGGAGGTCTGCAGCCAGGTACTCTGAGAAGGGTAATGCTGCAGGCGAGAAGCCTCTCGCTGCAGTCTGCAGGAAGGCGGAGTTGGACATCCAACCCCGCCCACATCCAACTCCACCCTCTTCTCAAGTCCGAAGCCACGCCCATGTTACGTTCGAAACTCGGACTGTTTTTGCTTCCAGTAAACAGAACTTCCAGATTTTAATTAGTTTAACAGATGCCAAGAAAAACACTCACATGTTATTGACCAAAATGTATGTTTTTCTTTATTATCCCACATGAATAATTTAAGTCATAGAACAATCTTTTTAGATGTTTCTTGAATAGTTTAATTGACAGTTCTGAATATGTACAGGACATACAAATGATTGAAATTACATTACTCTCTTACCCAAAGGTACAGCAATAAAATAAATATTAATGTAGCAACAGTGGTTGTAAAGTTCCTTTACAACTTTACTAAAACAAGGCACAGGGAAAGGCACATGATAAGACACTGAGCCATCGTCAGTGTCCCTGGGGTGCGTGGTGGCAACATCATAATGTGCTTAGCCATTAGTCAGAATAGTGTTCATCGTGCCACTCTTGGTCTCTACAACACTGCCATATCACTAGAGTTGCTCAGGTGTGTCGCCATTTGCGAAAGTGGGCTGGGCTGCTTGAGTACACTAAACACCAACATTACTATTACACCCAGTGCTTAATTTGTAAATCAAACGATGCCGGAACGCAAATAGCGGCATGAGACAAGGGGTCACTGAGGCCAACAATGTCACCGGATCGCACACAAAGCCCAACGCTTAGGCGCACAAATGTCAAAATAACAAGCCAATTCGTATATAAGTAAATTACTTTTAAATAATTGTTTAGTGTTTTAGTTTAGTGTATTAATTAGTGTTTTATAAGTGTTTTAAGTGCAGAAGTGCATTTTAAGTGCATTTTCAAGTACTTTAGCCTAAATTCCAGCACTTTTCAAATCTGAAACACAAAGCAACATTAAAATTGGTCAGGTAAATGTTCCTTCCCCTGTTTTTGAGGGGTGTTTCTTTATACTACCACACATCGTTTCAGGAGGACACTAAAAAATTTGACGCGCGCGATGTGTGCGGAGTCGCGCGCTACGGTCACTCACGAAAGTATAACTAGCTTTATGGGAGACACGGAAAGGCATAGCTAAAAAGGAGAGCTCTTATGTGATTTAGGAATGTGGATTTTGTGTTTAAAAATGTCTTTTAAAGAATTATTTGTTCAATTAATTGGTTCAACGCAGACAGATTTCTTCATAACTTATAATTGGTAGGCTTGAAAGTTACCGGATCGAGGCAGACAGTTCCCGGAACGCACCCTTCAAAATGAAAGAGTTCCCGGATCCTGTTCCGGCAGGATCCAGCTCAAATTAAGCCCTGATTACACCCCTTCTCCATTACCAACATTACCAACATACCCCTTCTCCATCACCAACATTACCAGTAAACAGTAAACATTACCATTTTAATTGTGTACTTATAGTAGCAGGGTTGCCAACTCTCACGCACTGAGCGTGAGACACACGCATTTGACCGTCTTCACACGCCGAAAAAATCTATTTACCTCTGATCTACATCTATGATTCAATGAGTTACTAGTTCGCTCTGGCGCCAACCACCCGCGAGCGATAGATCGCGATATAATACTTAATTTGTGTCCATTTTACATCCCCCCGTCAACATTTTACGTTCGCCACCCAATAAATAAAAATAATGAATAACATACGTGGAACAATACACAAAGTAAACGAGGTATGTGTAATTTAAGCGCAACGACGTGTCTCTTGAACACTTGTGAGTTATTATGCGTATTTTCAAGTGCCACACAGTTATTCTCGAATGAAGAAGTAATGGGTTGGCGCACGAGAGCGCATTAGAGGGTGGAGTTGGATGTGGGCGGGGTTGGATGTCCAACTCCGCCTTCCTGCAGGCTGCAGCGAGACATACTTGCTGCAGGCCGAAGCCCCGGTGGGCGTGGGTAAAGGGCGGAGCATGTGTCAATCATTTTCGACTGCAGCCAATCAGATACTACACTTTTGTTGTCAATCAATTTTTATTAAGCCAATTATCAGCCAGAGTTAGCTGTCAATCATTTTTTACTGCAGCCAATCATCTTAACAGATCTGCCAAAGGAAGGCGGAAACTGCACGGAGAAGCTCTTTAAACAGAAGTATATGCCGCTCTTACACAAAAGTAGCTGAATAAAAACATTAGAAGAGCCATGACTTTAGACATTTTTAAATCAAAGTTTAAAATACTTATATATAATATATATAATATATAATAAATACTTATTTTTCTGGAACGGCACTTTAATGTTTTTTTTTCCTTTATTGCACGTATTGCATCATTTGTACATCATATATATATGTGGCGAGTGTAAATTGTTAGCGGAGGGGAGGTGTAAATGGACACAAATTAAGTATTATATCGCGATCGATTGTCATGTATAAGCGCCTCCGCCGAGCAGAGCGTTGAGGAGCGATTTCGATTGGAGGATCGTGCTCTATTTTGTATTATTAATTTTTTGCTGATGTTGGTCCAGCGTGTCGCGTGCCACTGATTATGCCTCGGCGTGCCAACGGTGGCCCGCGTGCCATAGGTTGCCGACCCCTGCTGTAGAGCCTTTGAATATTAAAACCATTGTAGAAATTAAGCTCAGCAAGTAAAGTAAAACAAGGACGCGATCACACAGTCTCATTGAAAATGTAGGAGTTAATGAATAAAGTGCACCAACGTAAAACCCGTGACATAATCCAAATAAAGTTTGAAGACTAGTATTGTTTTGATATAATCAAATGACGATGGAGTGTTGGAGTTATCGGACAGAGTTGATCAAATCAGAGTTAATCCAACTCAATGACTCCCGCAAAGATGTAATTAAACTCTGCCCACGAATTTCTCTTGGCGAAAGATACATGGTGAGCATACGATAGCTAGCTAGCTCTCCATAATTATGACGATTAAAAGCAATGCCTGATTATATAAAAAAATACTGGTCTTCAAACTTTGGATTTGGATTATGTCACGGGTTTTGCGTTGGTGCACTTTATTCATTAACTCCTACATTTTCAATGAGACTGTGTGATCGCGTCCTTCTTTTACTTGCGCTTCATTGCTGGTCACATCTGAGCTTAATTTCTACAATGGTTTTAATATTCAAAGGCTCTACAGCAGGGGTCGGCAACCTATGGCACGCGGGCCACCGTTGGCACGCCGAGGCATAATCAGTGGCACGCGACACGCTGGACCAGCATCAGCAAAAAATTAATAATAATTAATTTAGTCGATCCTCCAGTCGAAATCGCTCCTCAACGCTCTGCCCGGCGGAGGCGTTTATACTTGGCGATCGATCGCGATATAATACTTAATTTGTGTCCATTTACACCTCCCCTCCGCTAACAATTTACACTCGCCACATATATAAATATGATGTAAATGATGCAATACGTGCAATAAAGGGAAAAAAAACATTAAAGTGCCGTTCCAGAATAACAAGTGATAAGTATTTTAAACTTTGATTAAAAATGTCTAAAGTCATAGCTCTTCTAATGTTTTTATTCAGCTACTTTTGTGCAAGAGTGGCATATACTTCTGTTTAAAGAGCTTCTCCGTGCAGTTTCCGCCTTCTTTTGGCAGATCTGTTAAGATGATTGGCTGCAGTAAAAAATGATTGACAGCTAACTCTGGCTGATAATTGGCTTAATAAAAATTGACTGACAACAAAAGTGTAGTATCTGATTGGCTGCATTCGAAAATGATTGACACATGCTCCGCCCTTTACCCACGCCCACCGGGGCTCCGGGCTGCAGCATTACATATATGGGTACTCTTGCCTGAATTTAAAGTCCAGCCCTACGTAGGATGCCCAAGCAGCGTGATGACGCAACCCATGACGCGGCGTGGCTGCAGCACCCGTAGTGGTGCCGAGGCACCACTACATTATCACAACTCTTTTACAGAACAATAACAGAAATCAAACAAAATGCAAAACTCCCAACAAACATGAATACTGCAACCATCTCCCTTCACCTTAAACCAAACAAAGACCCTACCCAACCATCTAGCTACAGACCATTATCATTAATGAATACAGACACAAAAATAATCAGCAAGGCGCTAGCCAACAGAGTAGAAACAGTAATTCATAATTTAATACATCCTGATCAAACGGGTTTTCTCAAAGGTCGACACTCATCCACAAATATGCACAGATTAGTGAACATAATAGATTACACCTCACACCAAAACATACCAACAGCAATTATAACGCTAGATGCAGAAAAAGCCTTTGACAGAGTAAACTGGAAATTCTTATTTACCACACTGTATAAAATCGGATTTGGAGAATCATTCATTAACTGGATACAGATCTTATACACTGCACCTAAGGCTATAGTCAACACCAACGGGGTAATATCACAACCTTTCACATTACACCGGGGGACCAGACAAGGATGCTCACTCTCTCCTTATCTATTCTCTATCTTCATAGAACCACTAGCAGCAGCAATACGACAAAACACAAACATTAAAGGAATCCAAACACCTAACATGGAACATAAAATCAGTCTATATGCAGACGACATCTTACTATTTCTACAAAAACCACATATCTCAATAACAAAAACAATTCAAACAATTGAAACCTATTCAATAATATCAGAGTACTCAATTAACTGGTCAAAATCTGCAATTCTCCCAATAAATATAAATAAATGTGATAATGAACTGAAAACATTACCTATCCCAATATGTAGTAATTACATCACATATCTGGGTATAAAGATATCTCCCCAGCTGTCAGAATTGTTCAAGCTTAACTACAATCCATTAACTAAAACAATAAGTGACGATCTTCACCGCTGGACTACACTTCCTCTTTCACTTGCTGGCAGAATTGCTACGATTAAAATGACAATATTACCAAAAATCAATTATTTATTTGCAATGATTCCCATTCAGCCCCCACTCACTTGGTTTCAGACTTTAAATACCACAATAACTGATTATTATTGGAAGAATAAACCAGCTAGAATCAAACTCACAACGTTACAGAATTCAAAATCATATGGCGGTCTAGAGGCACCAAATTTCCACAATTATTACCTGGCAAATCAATTACAATATATATTAAAATGGATAAAACCTAATAGTACAGATAGATCATGGACTGATTTAGAACAAGCACTATGTAAAGATATACAAATATCCAATTTACCATTTATCAGCCAAACAATTAAACATCACCCATGTTTTTATAAATACAACTGTGGCCACAACTCTGACAGCCTGGTGGAATTTTCACAAACTAACAAACTCAGCACTAACACCAACCATCCACTCACCCATCTGGAATAACCCGGACTTTACAATTAATAAAAAAACATTAAATTATCTATCATGGGCTAATAAGGGAATCACACACCTAAAACATCTGTATAACAATACCACATTGATGTCACTACCACAAATAACCCAGAATTATGGAATCGAAAGAACTCAGTTCTTACAATATCACCAGTTAAGATCACTCATCAGTTCAAAAATCAATCCAACTACTCTAGCCCTCCCTACACCAATCTCAGAACTTCTTAACATTAATACAGCAAATAAAACATTATCCAAAATATATAAAATTATATCTCAATTAAATCTTAACATGAGCCTACCGTATAAGCAATGGGAAGAAGATTTATCATCAACTTTTAATACCAACTTTTGGATACAGATATGTAATAATAACTATAGCATTATCACAAATACTAATTTACAACTAATCCAGTATAAAGTTATCCACCGAGTACACTATACCACATACAAAATGTATAAAATGGGATTCACAAACTCACCAAACTGTACACACTGTAATCAGAACACTGTTGATAATTATATCCATGCTATGTGGCACTGCACTCCAGTATAGTGCAGTGCTATCCATGCTATAGCACTGCACTATAGCTTCTGCATGGGCAGCTTCAGCTTCTCGCTGAAGATTGATGTAATCAATTCTGGCTTCCAGCTTGGCTTTCTCAATTTTGAGTTCGCTCTCCTTTTCTGTGAAGGCCAGCCTGGTTTTGGCTGCCTCTGCTTTAGCATGGGCTCTTGCTGCTTCCAAGCTGACTCTAGAGCTTGTTGATGAGCGTACAGAGCGTGATTATCTGGAGCGATTGTCAGAGAGGACTGAACCTATGTCACCACCATCTTGTGAGCTTTTTACTTTGTCTTCGGCTGGAATCTCTACTGACTTGACTGTGGTTTCCATGGAGATAAAGTGCACTGAAGCTTGTCTACGTTAAAATCCTTCTTAAGTTCCACAGCGAGTGGTCGTCTTTTTACTATGCTGTCCTCACTAAAGGTTGTTGCAGGCAAAGTATTTTTAGCTATACAGCTAGCTTAACATTATATTCTCCAGCCATGCATCCTCCAAGGAACAGACATGTTGTTGAATTCGGCAGGATTTAATGCAGGAAAATATGTAATTTGTAAAACTGCAAAAAAGGACGCAAAATACAAACTGGTAAGTATCTGAGTAAATACTAAGTAATCAATGCTTTTACAACTAAACACCAATACACCTATATGAATCATCAGCAAACTGACTATTTCCAAAAGCTGTACTCAACTCAAATATTAACATAAACATGTTAATATCAGTGTAAACAAAGTAAAACTTACAGACGAAGCCGTTTCGTGGGCTTTAAGGCAAAGGATTAAAAGGATTGCAGAGCTGGTCACGCTAAGAGTCCACAGAAAACCAAAGGCATTCTTGACACTACTTCCTGTTCAATAAAGTTATCTGCAATCACCACTAGGTGATGCTAAAGAGTATACAAAAGAACCACTCTAACGAATCCAATACAGTAGTACCTCTTCACATCAACACAGACAGACTGGGAGTTTTCCCTCTCAGGGGATTCAGGATCTGATGTTGGGGGATTTGCAACGCTACTTGTAATGGGCTCCTATAAGCACATTTCCAGAACCCAGTAGTATTGCAATGTGGTGTGGTGGCTAATTTCATTTGTCCCTACAAAAGCATGACACATGCTAACCTACGCTCACACAGACCAGTTGATCAGATAACCCTTTCTTATTAATATCAAAGGATGGAGTATAAAACTTACATATAAAACTTAAAATATATTTAGATTTTGATATGGAACTACAAGCCAACATAAAAGTTAGATCACTATATTCTATAACAGGGGTCGGCATCCTTTGAGACATGGAGTGCCAACTTTAACATGTCTAGTCAATGGGTGTGCCACTATCAACAAATAAAATTGGAGCGGGGGGGGGGGGGGGGGGGGGCAAGGAAGCGATATATATATATTGATATATTTAACAAGTAATGGATACCGAAGTAGCACGTAATGAACAGGCAACACACAACGTAGTACTCACGAGAAGGACTCACAAAGACGAGCACAGGACAAGACTCACACACAATATATACATAACGCCTAACAAGCAAAGCGTGTAACACATTAGACTAACGAGATGTGTGAGCCCTCACAACTGCACCCACGGAAAGTACATATTTAGACACAGACTACACCTACACGCGCGAAGGGAGGGGTCTGGAGCTGTAGCGTGACATATATACATATATATAAAAGGTGCTCCAAAAATTTAAAATAAAGCTGTGATGGTTAAACAAAAAGCCTTATATCTAGCAACAAGCCGGTACAAGGACACAACATAAATAGACACAAACAAAAGACCCTTGGGTGGTGAAACCACTAATGATTATCACCCACCTGATGGGTGGAGACATAATACCACAATAGAGGAAAACAAACAATACTCTGCAGGATTCCAAATACTTATTTGGATATGAATTTTTGTTCTTGTTCAGTGCATATCTGTGCTATGACCCTGGAGTGTCTAAATGACTATGATTGTGGATTTGCCCTCAATGAATCTTGCTCTTCTCAGTGTTCACCTCATGATCGCTGCATGTTGCAATATACTACAAGAAAATACAGATCTACACTGATCAGTGTTGCAATGCTTACACTGTGTGTTTTGGTATTGATGATAATTTTCTGAGTCTGAACTTTATCTAGGATCTTTTGTTTTGATTTCTACATTTCATGTTCAATATCATTAGAGAATGTTTAAATGCTGTGCTCAGTTTGCTCATTGATGCTCTTTATTTTGTACACCAGCACCCAACATATTGGGTATTTCACCTTTTTGATCAACAGTTTAAAACTGATTATCCAGTGGCTAAATGTGACCCATCCTACAAACACTTCCCCAAGTTGAAACATAAAATTCACTGTCTGGTGAGTGTTCTTCCAGCAGACAGTATCTGCTGCATCTCTGAAAAATCATTCAGAAGATGAAAACTGTTCATGAGAAAGCACAGGACTTGGGTGAGTAACTCAACTCTGTAGCTAACTGCTGACTGGCCATTTCTACTGTGATTTAGACTAAGTAAGAAATCATACTACTTCCCTGAAGATAATCTTAATACTTCACTGATGTATTCTGCGCCTTTTGTCATAACTTTTAAAATTACAACTGATCTTAAGGGCTTCCATGTTATTCAACAGATATTCCCCGAGTCATAGTCATGACCATGGTGGATAAAGCTTGTCCACTGGTTAAAACGGATCTTCAGAAGGTCTACACCAGTAGGAAGGTCAAAGAGAAGGTGAATACATCAGTGACATCTTCCCCCAATGTTAACCATTGCCACCTCCCTTCCCATGTAGAGCTCACCTTTCTCACAAACATTACTGACAGGCTAATATCACAAACATTACTGACAGGCCCAGTTGGTCAGATGTAATCTGATCTAATTTCTTATGTTATATTATGATAAATGTTGAAAATGGATTGTTCAAAAGAAAAAAAAATGTAAAACTGGATCAACTCTTGTCATCCAGGTTTTTGGCTTTGGACTGTTTAGCTGTTTTGACTGCTTTCACTACCAGCCTGGCATGACACCAATTTATATCAGTGGTAGTCTGGATTCTGTTATATTGTATTTGGGATCCAATCTAGTGTTGTTTTGAAAAACTGACACAAATGTGCTGTAAATTATCTGATTATCCTGGATAGCAAAACATGTGATTTCCAAATCTGGACATTTCTGATCCTGATGAACCTTTCTGAACAACTCAGCAGTGAAGATCTACAAATCACTTTTATGAGCTGCAAAACAGTTCAAAACACATATTGTGTTTTTAAATGTATGAAAAAATGTAATGTATCTTTATTAACTGCACAATTTTTTTAATCAGTTGTTAGGAGTCTGTCTAGGCATTGTAAACTATAATGGGGAGCTAATGTTTGTAATGGTGAGAAAAAAAGAAGGAAGTGATTGCGCCAGTCTCAGGGAAAATTTTTTGATTAACACACACACACACACACACACACACACACACACACACACACACACACACACACACACACACACGAGCAAGAACTTCCCAGTTAAATGTCTGAGGGCAACAACCACACCCAGTCACATGCAAACCTGGGTCTTCTAGATGGTAAACGTTTTCTAGAACCAAACGTGGTTCAAAGAACCAGGTTTGAAACTGGCCCTCAGCTTTTGCCACACAACCCATTAGTGAAATATAGAAAGTGTAATGAAAAACTTATCTTTGTTTTTTCTTAGATGCAAGAGTGCAGTTACAGAGTGGGGGTCCCAGTGAACTGCGTCTTCCCTGTGCAGAACTACCATGAGCAGATTACCAACAACACAAACATGGATGTTTTGCTTCTGATAGCAATAACAAATATCATTAGCTTTGCTAGTAGGTATGTGATAAATGAAACATGATTAAACATTGTTATTGTGTGTTGTTGCTCAGTAAGTAATAGAAGAAGCACATGATACTTCGTTCAGCAGTGCGCACATGGACAGTGGAGTATCAGAAGTCATTAAAGGTTAAGCAACAGCTCATAATCCATTTTTAACATTATAAACTGCTTACTAAAATCAGGATTTCTCAAAAAACACTTAAAATGTCGTAACTGTGCAGTCATTGATGGTTTTTAAAGCTCTAAATGGTCAAGCTCCCACATATATTAATAACATGCTCTCTGTGCATAAGCATTCTAGATCATTAAGGTCCAAATCTCAGAAACTTTTGGATCATACTTTCTCAGTGGCTGCCGCCAAACTCTGAAATGATCTCTCTATGCACATCAGACTTGCCAACAATGTAAACACTTTTAAATCAAGATTAAAAACACACTTTTATAAACTAGCATTCGGCACTAGCTAGACAGTTGGAGCACTTTAGATGATGATTATTTTTTTCTTGAATATTTTTAATGTCTTTTTTAATGTTATGTTTTATGTACTGAATGAAGTGGACAAATGCGGTAACAACATGTAAACTCTGTACAGCACTTTGGTTTTAAATGTGCTATATAAATAAAAATTTACTTACATACTATAAAAGTGCAATTCCTGAACTTGCTATAACGAACATAGTATATGATCATGTAAATTGTTGTGGAATGCCAAAGGACTGCATTACACAAAAATGCAACTTATATGCAGTTATAAGAATATAGTACTGTGTTTCACTTTTAATTATTTCCTTTCTGTTCTCCAGTGTTTGAGATGTTTGTGTTTCAGTAATGAAATATTAAAACATAAGAATATTAACTGAAAATGAAGATAAAGATACATGTTTACTGGTTTGCTTTAATGAATTATGCTGTGATTATGTACAATTCCTAATGGACCGGAGGCATGACTCCTTCAAACCACCCTGTAACAACTAGGGGTGACCTGCAATAGTCACTGATTCAACTATAGTCGACTATTCACGCTATTTTCCATGACAACGCTGGGCAGGGCCATCTTGGTTGACTGTGTGTTAGAACTTCCGGTGCTACAGATACGCTGATACCGATTACAAGCAAAATGACAACAAACACAAAATGACTAGCATAATATGTTCAGTTAGAGCAGAGGTGGCCAACCCGTCAGAGACCAAGAGCCACAAGGGACCAAGAGGGGGGGTGGCGAGTGTAAATTATTAGCGGGGAGGGGGGATGTAAAATGGACACAAATTAAGTATTAAGTAAAAAAACAAGCACAAACTTAGATATAAACATATGGCGTGATATGCTTCAGGACTTTGTCACGTTTGGAGCACACTACGAGCTCTGTTATGTACACAACTGTTGTTTTCTAGGTAAAAAGTGGATAAACTCCGTTATCAACACTCGTTACAACGCCACTGACCTGCGCTCACCTTTAGGAAGAAGAGAACAGTATCTGTAGTTTTGAAGCTCCCTTAGTCGTCTGCGGTGCCTTTGCTGCACCTCGTATGTGGTTTATTCCAACCGTGTGACAGAAGAACCGCGTCTCACCAACGAGACTCAAATCACAATCTTAATATCACAGATACTTCATACCGCTAGTCTCCCGTTTTCCACTACCCCGGTTTTAAATATTAGCGGCTCGCTAGGCTTGTAAACAAACCGCGCAGCACGAAGATGTAGCAGTGTGTCGCCCTCAGCTGATGAGGTAACCGGGCCACGGCACAGACCGTTAGTGCAGGTGAGAGTGAATCGGCTGGGGAGCCGCATGAAACCAGGCGAAGAGCCGCAGGTTGGCCACTCCTGAGTTAGAGGGTGTCACAATAATTGGAAGAAGAGGAAAACTTGGCTTGACCAACAGTGTTACTAACACAGCTCAAAAAGATCTGATTGTTGTGGGGCACCTTATAACTTATGGCGCATTTCCACTAGGGCCTGCTTGGCGCAGTACGGTTCAATTTGCAACGGTTTGTGAGTGTTTCCATTAGTACCAGGTACCAGTTTGCCGGTACCTTCAGGTACTTTTTTCGTACCTACTCGCTCGAGGTTCTAACCGTTCCAAAGCGGGAGGGTATCTGCACATTTTTAAATCTCCAATTCAATGACTTAAGACCTTTTTAATACCTCTCACAAGGAAAAATAATACTATTACTGGGGATGCAGGTGTGTTCCACATCGTTGACTGGGGGGGGGCGGGGGGGGGGGTGGCGAACGAAAATTGTTGACGTTGTTGAGGCCGTATATTCCAGCGCTAGGAATCTAGCACTAGGACCCTGGAGCGGTTATTTTCTGCATGGTCCTAGCGCTAGATTCAGCAAAGTTCACATCGCGCCAGAACAACTAATAATCTAATGCCTCCCCTCATAAAATTCCAGACATTTTAAGACATTTTAGGCCTTGAATACGGAAAACTACATTTAAGACATTTTAAGACTTCTTAAGGACCCGCGGGTACCCTGCAAAGCGGTACAGTTCTGTGACGTGGAGGAACAGCATGACATTGATTGGCCAGGGAGTCTCGTCACAGGTTGCGTCACAGGAGAGCGACTCCTCTGCTATCGACTCCTCAGCCATTTTTAAAACCCAAGGAGAGAAGTCTGTTCCCTGGTCAAACGCTGAAGTACAAACCTTTCTGTTAATAATCAGCGATCAAAAAATCCAGGGCGAACTGGACGGGGCCACTAGAAATGTAAAGGTTTTTAGCAAGGTTTCCGCGCTAATGGCCAGTCATGGCTACCAGCGGTCCATTCAGCAGTGCCGGTCGGTCCAAGCTAAAAAAGCTTAAAAGCGATTACCGGGCGGTGAAGGACCATAACGGACGCAGCGGAGCAAACCGCAAAGACTGGAAATGGTTCCAGCAAATGGATGCCATATACGGTCACTGGCCTGCCAGTAACGGAAGAGAAAACGTGCTGGACACGGCAATGTCGGTGCTGGAGGCCACGGAGAATGGTGAGTGTATTGTGATTTCACAGTTTTACTAGGCTCGTAAAAGATGTAATATGAACGTAATATGAACGCAACTATTGTAAACGCAGGAATTTAGAGCTGTGTTTGTAGTTAATGTTACCACCACAGTCACTACTGTACAATAGCTAGCTCTTAGCCTTGCTAGTTGCTAGTTAGCTGTAGCCATAAACAAAGCATGAGCAGCGATGACGTGCTACACATTTTGTGCAGTTACGCTATATTGTTGTTGCTTTCACGGGAATGCTTGTGTTTAATATTTGTTATTTTTTACGTTCAAGATTCCCCTTCCACTGACGAGGCGAGTGCCTCTTTGGAACCTCTCGCCTCCCCCGCATCATCCGTGTCATACACGGAACCAGCGGTCTCTACACCGGCTGGATCACAAACGCCTGTCCGGCGGCCCAGTACAGGTGAGGAACACAAAAAACATGTGAAGCACCGGAGTAGCATGAGTACCGAGTGCATTTCAGTTTTACTAATCAACTCCCATTACCCTCTTTTTTTGTCAAGGCAAGCGAAAAAGGACCCAGACGGACCTGGGTATCGGCGCACATCTTCTGGAGATGCAGGCACAGGATGTGCGGATGCACAAGCAGCATGAGGAGCACATCCAGCTGCTGCTCCGTGATTGTCGCGAGGCCCAGGAACAAGAAGCCAAGCTTCGAAAAAAACCATTTGTCGTTTCTGTCGTGTCATGTCGTCTCGTCGTGGTGCGTCTCAGCAAGTAGACCTATAAACATTTTTTGTTGTTGTTTGCTTTTAAACCCCGTTACTTGAACCTTTCCTTGTATTTTTTTGCTGTTGTGTGGCAATTTTTTTATATTTTCAGGCAGGCATATTTTATTTAAAATGTTTCTGACATTTTGCACAGTGCCTGTCTGACAGTTTGATATGCACAATGCGCACTGACGGTTAATGTTCTCTAATGTTTAATAATAAAAAAAAATTAAATAAATAAAGCTGAATAAAGCCAACCTACCATGTTTATTCATTTATCTGAGTGTTTTAGGTTTTTACTTTGAAGAGGAAAAAAGTCCTGAATGAGAATGGGATCCCGTTTAAGGTGCTCTAAATAAAAAAATAAAAATAAACCCGATTCGACTATTAGTCGACTAAAGGGAAAAGCTGACGAATTAGATTCGACTATGAAAATCCTTAGTTGAATACACCCCTAGTAACAACTTTAGGTCACCAGGTAGATAAAAGCATCTTAATACAGTGACCACACCGTTACACACTGTCAACAGTTAGAGGATAAAAAACACTGCATATATTATCCAGGTCAGAACAAACAAAAAACATCATTACTCTCCATAGCCCATAAGTTATGAAGGTAGATTCACTCGGTCAATGTTTAGTCTGTGGCAGAAAGATTCCTGCATTAGACACCAGCAAACACGTCTTTCAGACTCTTGCACAGAAGTCATTGCAGCAGGTAAGATATTAACAGAAAAGATAGCAAGTGCGTAGGAGTTAAAGGACAAGAACCCTGGGGCCATGTTGGGGCTTTAACAGTAAAGTCTATTTTATTATTTTTGTAACGCAGCACGCACTGCGGAGCGATGAAGCGGACACAAACGCTGAGGAGAGTGAGATTTCTCCATAATCAAACAAATCACAATAGAACGAATAACCGACAAGGGGCGAGGAAAACATAATTCAAAATTATTCAGAATGACATGAGTGCATCAGTTATTTAGTTATTAGTTTTAAATGCAGATTATGCTGTAATCTATATTTAAATAATTGGATTATATACTGTGTCTCAGACATATTGGTCTTGCAAGAGATTACATTGCATCTTGTTCAGTATTAGTGTGAATAGGCATCCTAGCACTATAATCTGAGCTCAGCAGTATGGTCTGTGCTAACAGAGTTAAATTACGGTGGTATGCGATTGTCCATACGCTCCTTTCCTGAGAGAGAGGCTTCAACGTCTCAGACACACATACGCGCGCATACTGAATTAAAGCGGTATCTCTGCACTAAAATGTGTCAAATCTCTAAACCTCATTTCCTGAGGGTCCTCGGCGTCTCAGACACACAATCTCTGTCTGGCCTTGGCATCTTTCTCCACAACTGAATTAACTCCCTTTCACTGATTACAGAGCATATTCCCGGTCCCCCTTACACCTGCATACACACACACACACACACACACACACATAATATAACAAATACATCTTTCCCATGCCCGAGAAAATTTACAAAAAGGGGCTTCTAGTAGAAGAAGTTAGGTGTTTCACTCTGTGACCAGGACCCCATCCGAGCAAGCCGACATTTACAAGATATGAACGCATCTCAATCAGGAGGTAAGACTTTAGCTTTTTTAATGAATGTATTGCTTAAAACGTTGCTTAACCTTAAATGTAAAAATTTCAATATTTAAACATTTATACTATATTTCACAACTGATGTATTATAATTATTATTATTCTCATTTGACTAAATTATTCAAACTTGTGTTTTCAAAAATGATTACATCATTAAACAAGCGATGAACGACTGAGAGGCCTCTCCAGCATTTGATGCGCCGCCTGTAATAAACGCTTGGCAACGCTGTCTGAAGCAAGTTCGTTGCGTTTCGACAGTGGGGAACATGCTTCACCGCCCAGAGGACCTCCTCCTTCACGTAAGTTTTTGTAAATGTTTTACGAAACATGTAATGAAATGATTTCACAATTCGATAGTAAGACTGTTTTCTCATATGTGTTTTAGCCACCAGCGCAACATCAAATCAGGAAGACGGAGTGGGTCAACTTCAGGAACATGAGCCGAATCGATACAGGGAGGAGGAGGACCTCATGATGGCTGATCTAAATCAAAGGGCCAGAGATGCGGTTGTAACCGCAGAACGTCTGACAGTCGCTCGTATCCACCGTATGCGGAGCCAAATGATTTTGGCAGCGTATGCCGTGTTAAGCTCCGCTAATTCGTTGATGATCAAAGCTGTTATTATTTTCAGAGAGACCCTTTCATGAATCACAACGACATGTTATATAACCAACGTGTCTAATAAAGCAATTATGATTTACACAAGTTCATTCATTGTCTTACAGAAATAAACGAGAGCCTGCATGAAGATACGATGAACCCTCACGTGTTACAAGCCGTGCAATCTCTGAATGAAAGTTTGGCATTACCTATCGAATACATTGCTCATAGCCCCAAAGTAAATGTATTTACACAACCAGAACAACAATACGAATGTTTCCATGAACTAGAGCAACGTCTTAGAGAAATAACTGAGAGACTACATGATACTGTGAACCCTCACGTTTTACAAGCCGTGCAATCTCTGAATGAAAGTTTGGCATTACCTATCGAATACAATGCTCAGAGCCCCAAAGTAAATGTATTTACACAACCTCAACAATACGAATGTTTCCAAGAACTAGAGCAATATCTTAAAGAAATAATTGAGAGACTACAAGATACTGTGAACCCTCACGTTTTACAAGCTGTGCAATCTCTGAATGAAAGTTTAGCAATACCTATCGAATATATTAGCCAGACCCCCGAAGCCAGACCCGAGATTGCACAACCTGAACAAAACAACTTATTACAAGAACTCGAGCAATGTCTTAGAGAATTAAATAATCAAACCTCTGATAACCATAATCAAAATAACGCACCGAATGAAATTCATGAGGAGAGACCAGAATATTCTCCCATAATCAATATTGATGCCAAACAAGTAGGGTGTGGAGCATCTACGGATCCAAACATTAGAATAAAAAAGAGAGAAAAGAAATTTCAATAACACAGAAGGAGAGTAAATTTTTCCTCATTAGAGGACATCAACAGTTTCGCAGATTTTTACAGACACGTTTTGGGGATTATAGATGAGATGGTAGAGGTTGCTCGCGATGCCGTAGAACCAAATGATGTCATGATTTTTCACGGCCCTAATCTAAACATGTCAGAACCTATTGAAGTGACCCCTGAGGGAGTGGCGCTAGAGTCGTTTCTATCGCCTCTCGAGAAAGCTATGCAGAGCAACCTTGAATTCTTGATTAGCGACGCCGTTGATTTGGTGATTCAATTCGTGCACGCTCCGAGGGGAGGGGGTGGGAACAGGAGAAAATTATCAGGCCTCCTCCATTCCGAAGTTGCAAGGAAAAAACTCAGACCTTTATATGATTTTCAAAATGAGGGTAACAATTTGTGTTATGCGCTGTGCGTCAGTCACCCAGCTCCTGAATCCCGGGAGGAGTCATTTTGAGATACGCAGGATAACGGAGCAGTTACAGAGAGATGCGGGATTAAGTCCCCACGATGAGGTGTAAAGTTGTTGTGTTGCATCGCACCGCCTCCAAAAAAGGATATTCATTTTTTCAAACCTCTGAAATCCCCAATGATCGCACATTGTTCTTATTTTTACACTACAATCACTACTACGGCGTAAAGAACATAAAAGGACTTCTAGGAGCGACTTACATCTGCAATTACTGCTACGCTACTTACAAGGACCCCAGGAGTCATAGTTGTAAATATGCGTGCGGCGTCTGTAACGATTCTGAATGTCACAAACACAAGCAGAAGAAGCCTACGCAATGCCCTGACTGTCTAAGACTGTGCAGATCTCAGTACTGTTATGACAAACACAAGGAGCCGAAAAAGAATAATGAAAACATTACGTACACATTATGCGAAAGAGCGTTCTATTGCACACAATGTAACACGATGGTTAAAACATCATTCATGGAGCAGAAGCAGCATAAATGCGCCGTTCCAAGCTGCCATCTCTGAGGGGAAAAGTTGGATAAACTGTTTAATCACCAGTGTTTTATCAAACCTCTAGAGAAAGAAAAGCGGAGTGACAAACTCATCTTCTACGATCTGGAATGCCATCAAACGAGGGGTGTGCACATTGCAAATTTTTTATGTTTCATGGGGTTTGAAGGAGAAACGTGGACGTGGTCCGGGAAAGACTGCATCAAAAAATTCTTTGCGAAATTCTGCAATGCTGCGTACAGCAACTATATTTTCATAGCACACAACGCTAGAGGATAAAAATCCTATCTAATGCTTAACTACCTGGTGAAAGAAGGAGTAGCTCCTGACATTGTAGACCAAGGCAGCAAGATTCTGTGTTTTACCGACCCAGAGTTTAACCAGAGGTTTATCGACAGCCTCTGTTTCATGCCTATGAAACTCTCTGCTATGCCTAAAGCTATGGGGTTCGAGTCAGACGCTAAAGGATACTTTCCTCACTATTGGAACATCCCGGAACATCAGGACTATGTAGGGGCTTACCCCGCTCCCGAATTCTACGGTGCAGACGGCATGATGCTAAAAGAACGCGAGGAGTTCTTCCGATGGTACGACGGGGTCAAAGGAGAAATCTTCCTATTCAAGGAAGAGATGGCCAAGTACTGTAAGAACGACGTGAAGATTTTGCGGCGAGCCTGTCTGATATTCAGGGAAGAGATCCTGGAAAGCACGAAAGTCGACCGCTTCAGCTGCATCACCATAGCCAGCGTGTGCATGAAAATCTTTAGAACAAAGTTTCTTTCTCCACACATGCTGGCCATTCCTCCATTGGATCATTACGTCAGCGGGCAGAAATCTTTTTCGTCTTCTTCTATCCAATGGTTGGAGTATGTGGCGCAAAAGCGGAAGATAAACATTCAGCACGCTCTGAATGGCGGGGAGGTGAAATTCGGCAAATACGCCGTGGACGGATACAGCGAGCACAAAGGCGTGCGGGTATTTTGTCACGGCTGTGATAAATGCTTCGCTTCGCACAAGCATCACTCTCTGACCCGAGGCGCAACATACGGGAGTCTACTCGAGAGAACGAAGACGAGAATTCAACACTTGAAGCACACTTACAATCTACGCGTGACCGTGATATGGGAACACGAGTGGAGCGAGATGAAAAAGACCGACGAGGATGTGAAAAGCTTTCTGAAATCTTTTGACTTTCCAGAAAGGCTAAACCCCCGCGACGCTTTGTTTGGGGGTAGGACCAACGCGTTAATTAAATTTGAACTACACGGCTCAACCCGGGGAGAGGATCAATTACTACGACTTCACATCTCTCTACCCGTTTGTCAACAAAACAAAGACCTACCCCCTCGGACACCCCGTCATCGTATTCAAGGACTTCCTGCCGATAGATCAATATCTCGGTATAGTCAGAGTCAAAGTTCTGCCTCCCAGAGGTTTGTGGGCACCTGTTCTGCCCTACAGAGTAAACGTGCGTGCTACATCGGCTGTCGGAGTGTGAGCATAGCGATGACGAAAGCCCTGATGGGTACTTGGTGCAGTGATCAAAGCCGTCGAAAAAGGCTACGTGGTGCAGAAAATCTTTGAAGTCTGGCATTTCCCCCAACGCTCCAACATCCTGTTTGCGGATTACATTAGAATGTTTTTGAAAACTAAACAGGAGAGCAGCAGGTACCCCTCCTGGGTTAAATGTGCGGCGGATGAGAAGGAATACGTGAGAGGGTACGAGGAACGCGAAGGAATTCCTCTGGATGGGGGGAAAATAATGCATAACCCCGCCAAGAGATCTGTGGCTAAACTAGCTCTAAATTCTCTCTGGGGAAAAATGTCAGAGGCCCAACAGACCTAACACGTCTGATCACACAACCTGAAATGTTTTTAGGACGCACACCCACGCATATTTGGATAGTATATCTATACAGGTTATCATTAACTTTGCGTCGTCGTTATGCTCCGATAAGCCGGACATGTCTACCAGGTCGGCTTGCCATTGTTCGTCAATGTGTTTCACGACTACTGTGTTTCTTTTAAATTTCCCAGAGACCGGTTTGTGTAGTGTGTACGCATCCTCCGCCACTAACCAGGTTTAGATTTTTTTGGCATCTGCCTTTTTACCCGTCTTCTCCGCAACGCTCCTTTGCAGACCCGCTACCCCTCCGTAAGACCCGGGGTTTGAGGGGATATAGTAAATCTTTTTCAGCAAACGTTCGGTCATGTTGACTCGATTACAATGATGCAACAAATACAGATGTAACCCACTCAAACTTTCTGGTTAACCACAGTTGACAGTTTCCACTATATTTCCTATGTGTAGTTATCTATGCACTTTAAATTCAGTTCCCATCCACTAGGGGCAGTAATTACACTGTTAGGAAGGGAGATTCATAAATGAAGAGCGTATAGTGTATAGGTTGCTATAGGAACGGAGTGAGGTCCAAAACCTGAAAGGAACATTTACATTGAAGAGTGTTCAAAGTTGCTTTAATGTGTTAACTTCATTTAATGTTTTAATTTCATGGGTCAGAAGAAAAAAAAAAGAAAGACCTGGACAGCATTATTACTGTGTTTTTACTTCTCCTTTACTCCGGTGAGTTGTATTTTATTTTATTTTTCTTCCCGCGCTAGGCGCGAGATTAGCAAACATTAGTTTGATTCATGGTATTTTGGAAAAATAAAATATACGAACTGAACATGTAAGACTTATTTTATGAAGATGTATTAAGTTCATGTAGTTGTATGATTTCGTTGTGCAAGCAAATTTTGAGCAACTTTGATGTGTTTCGACCGTAAGTAAAAAAAACCCAACTGGAGTTGAACTGAACTAATGAGCTGCCTATGTTCGTGAATGCCGTTAGAATCCATGTTATTGAGCTACTAAGCTAACGACTGAATTTCATTTTGTGCAGTTATGAACTGAATCGACTATTACTTTTGAAACACTGCACTTTGAGTTAAGATATCGTAGAGTATGTTTCAGATCTGATAAGAGTGATTAAGAAGAATATTTATAGTAATGTAATCCTGCTATGCAGGTTGGTTTTTTTTTTAGAGATCGATTTTCTTACGGAACTTCCCTGAGTGCGCGCACGGACAGTAGAGAGAAGAGGAGCATCTTGCCACTCACCTACCTGCCCTGTCTGCATCAAAAGGCTCCAGATAAGGAGATTTCCCTGAGCACACCCGCACATGGGACACATAAAACCAAACTACCCGGGTAGATGAACATTGATGGTCTTCATTTATTTCGTTTCATTTTATTCAGAGCTCTGATGTTTTTTTTTTACTTTCCTATTGAAACAGACAATCGTTTTCTCACTTGTTCTTATTGAAATAAACGCCGGCAATGTTTTTCCACCTTTACTAACTGGTCGTCAAAATTTTTTTTGTTATCCTCCTCCTTGAAAAGAACCATAGATCAAGGGCGCTCAGTCAATATCTCCTGATAACATCTAAAGAGCCACCCTTCCCCTTACACATTGTTTCATGGTTTTATTATCAAACTTTTGGCGTATGAGATTACATTTGAGAATACATTGCTTCATAGTTTTATAAACAAACCTTTGGCATATGAGAATACATTGCTTCATAGTTTTATAAACAGAATTTGGCATATGAGATTACATTTGAGCATACAATGTTTCATAGTTTTATAAACAAACATTTGAGAATAGAATGCTTTATGGCAGGGGTCGGCAACCTATGGCACACGTGCCACCGTTGGCACGCAGAGACATAATCACTGGCACACTCCACGTTGGACCAGCATCAGCAAAAAAAATTAATAATAAAAAATCTCAGACAGAGAGCACGATCCTTCAATCAAAATCGCTCCTCAACGCTCTGCACTCAGCTCCCGCCACAGACCCATGTTTAAATTTGTTTAAATAACCCTAATGGCCACACGGGGCTGCGTGTGATGTAATCCCTGAGCCGCGTCAAGGCTGGATTATTTATTATGGATTATACTGTCGCGAGTGACCGTAGCGTGTGACTTCGCACACCTCGCACGAATGGCAGAGGGGTTTATACTAGCCGTGTCACGTTCTTTGCAGTCATTGACGAATTTTGATTTCACAGGTGGGGGGGACACAAATGGCTTGAGAACTGGGACGCGGGGTTTACCAAAACTGGCTTTTGAAAAAGTGCAGGGGACATGTCTCCCCCCCCCCCCCCCCCCCCTCCCAAATTACATCCGTGTTTGCAGTGTTGTCCGAAACGATATGTGGTAGTATAAAGAAACACCCCTCAAAAACAGGGGAACATTTACCATAACTAGTATTATCGGCTTCGGAGATCAGAGAACTCCATAGGCCGCTAGATTCCCATACTACGCACATCAGTTTTTTTTAAAGCAGATAAATTCTCGCTTTCATCGGCGAGATCGTAAGCTGTGACGTTGACGGTGTGACGTTGAGCTCATTTATATCGGAAGATGAAGAGTAGGAGGAGTCTTCTTCGTAGGGTTCCTTGATGATTTGCGGCAGAGGCACGATGCTTTCTCTGCACTCCTTAAACACGCCGTACAGATTCCTCTTAATAGTTTCAATGCCCATGTTTTTCACCATCGTCTTGAACAGATTATCGACCATGGCAAAATACTTTAGCATGTGGTACCAGTTGAGACGCCCGAACTTCACCTCAACATCTTTCCCAACGTCCTCGCCGGGAGCCCCACGTTTACGCGAGTGAGTCACCGACAAACAGAGGTCTACTACTCCCTCAGCAAGCATACGTGGTACCGGCTTCTGTGACCTTTTCATTCATGCTCCTTAAAAGTATATCTCCTCTCTCCACAAGGTACCCTTACGAAAAAGAAGTTTATTCAAGTGTGCTATTAGTATACTTCTTTTAAACTAAAAATAAACAAGTATGCTTTTCGTTTACTCTTTATGCACTTATCAGTGATGTACTTAACACAGTT
Organism: Brachyhypopomus gauderio; assembly: GCF_052324685.1. Taxonomy (NCBI): domain Eukaryota; kingdom Metazoa; phylum Chordata; class Actinopteri; order Gymnotiformes; family Hypopomidae; genus Brachyhypopomus; species Brachyhypopomus gauderio. The sequence continues at coordinate 6,400,802 of NC_135230.1, read as the reverse complement.
ATACTTAAGTATACTTGACTTATACTGACAAGTATACAGAATAGTTTAAGTATATGTGGCCTTTACTTGTACTTAAACCTTTGATCAATATATACTTAAGAAAAGTATAATTAAGTATTCTTGCCTTATACAGAAGTATACTTGACTTGTAGTTTGGGGTGGAATAGCTTAGAGTAAATAGTACATGGGCGGAAGTGAATCAGATCTTTATGTACACAGTTATTAACCAGTACAGAAACAGATAAACAATTGGCTAATTCTATTGACAGTAGTTTTCCAAGGTTTGAGAGAATTTTAACAAGCTTGATTCATATTATAATGCATAACATTATACACATCCACACACATATATAAAACATATTTTTGTAAGTTCATCACAAAACATTAAGCCAAACAGCACTAAGTATCTTAAAGTAATACAGTGGCTACAACACTCAATTTTTGATTAAACTCATGACTGCTCTTTTAGTCCCGTTCATGGCGATTTGGCAAAGGTGTAATGTACAATTTGTCAACTGTTTCAACAACAACACATTTCATTGTTATCATGTCTGGCCATATAGCACTGACATTTCCAGTCTTCCTCACCTCATGTGTAAAAGTACACTGTACATTTATTTGTGAATCTTTACACAATGGCCTGCTAGATGTAGCAAGTACCTCAACAATGTTTGGTACATGCACAATTTGCAGGGCTTTGATGTGCACAGTGTATGTAATCCACTGGTAAGTCTACTTAAAGTACAGTTAAAGGTATATTTAAAGTGTAAAAAACGTAAACTAAATTGAAATAATTGTATACTTAAAACATATAAGTAGTAAACTATAATTATTATGTTAAGTTCAAAAGTGTCACGGTGAGGGGGCTGGGTCGTCACCAGAGGGCGCGCATCCCGGCCAGCAGCCGATCCCAGCACACACCCCCGCGCACCCAACCACTCCCACCATCACAATCACCAGAATACTGAACACCTGTTTCTTATTTACTTTGCTCTTCTTAAGCACGCAGGTCGTCTGGTCCAGTGCTGCACATTGCCGCTACATGAGAGTCTCTGGTCACAGCGAGTCCGTCACTGCATTCCCTACCTGCGTGCGCGCTACGAGCTTTACTTTGCATCACTTGCAGTGCGTGCGTTAAGAGCTTTACCAGTGTGCGCTACGAGCTTCACCTTGCATCACTTGCAGTGTGTGCGCTAAGGTTTGGTTGCCATGTATAATAAACATCCTTCTGTTCAACCCCCGTCTCCGGCTGCCTCTGTCCCGACGCCCCCGGCGTCACAAAAAGTAAGCTTATTTGTATACTGTTAGTTTACTAGTTATATACTTATATCCCACTTTTAAGTGTATGAAAGTACACTTTTAAGAATACTCTTAGTAAACTAGCAGTATACAAATAAGCTTACTTTTAGTATATTAACAGTACAAAATAAAACCTAAATGTAAACTAGTTGTGTACTCAAAGTTTACAATTCTTACACTTATATTTACTTAACACTTATACTTAACAGTGTACTTTCATAAACTAAAAACTAGAATAAAAGTATATAACTAGTAAACTAACAGTATACCTGTAACTTTACTTTTAGTATAGTTGTAGTACAAAATAAAACTTGGATATAAACTAGTTGTGCACTCAAAGTTTACTACTCTCTCACCTAAAGTATACTTAAAAGTATACTTTTATAAACTAAAAAGTGGGCCAATTTAGTCCCAAGAAGTATTGAATTAGTAAACTTACCAGTATACCATTAGTACATTGATATTAGTATACTTACTACATAAAGTATACTTGGGAAATATACTTAAGTTTACTTAAAAAAATAACCTTTAAGTATACTTTTTTTTGGTAAGGGTACTCAAACCCTGTGTGCCATCTTCGGAACTCTTTCTAGTCGTACAGGTTTTATTCCACTTTCTCGGCGGCGTTACAAAAATCAAGGTAAATCGCTTTCGGGATCGTGAAGAAGGAAACCGTGCAGGTGTTCTCGTCAAAAAGTACCCTCCATTACCCTTGTTGTCCTTCAGAGGACAGTAGCGTTGAGTGTCACCTTGCGCCATCGCGTCGATTCTTTTTTTCCACGCGAGATGTTTTTTAGGAGTGTACCGACAATCGCATACCACCTTCGACTGCATGTTGAGCCTTCAAGAAAACGTTTCCCTTCTCGTTTCCACTCTCTCTCTTTAAATGCTCGCGTGCTAGACATGCCCCCGGATTGGTCGGTTGAGAATGATTCTTCATTGGTTCATCAGAGTTTGTTAATTGTTTGAAGTACGCGCTACTTTGAAGTTATTCAAAGTAAGCATATTTGTGTGCGCATGCGCTGTTCTGTGTGAACAGAGGTGTGTGTGTGTGTGTGTGTGTGTGTGTCGCGGGTAGTGGACTGGAGTTTCCTACAGAGCGAGTCAAAGTCATGTGCGAGCGAATCAGTATGTGTGTGTGTGTCTGTCTGAGACCCTCCTGTCTTTAGCGCTGTTCTGTGTGACTAGGGGTTTGTGTGTGTGTGTGTGTGCGCTTGTTTGTGTGTGTGTGTGTGTCGCAGGTGACTAGGGTTATACAGCTCCGGAGAGAAGATCAAGAAGATCAAAATAAAGTTTTAATTAACCTTATCAAGCAAAGTATCAAAGCATTGCTTAATACACTTTGATCGCCTTGACATTGATTGATGTGATGACGTCACACGGTTGGGGGGGGGGGGGGGGGGGGGGGGGGTCAACTAGAGGTCAACCTGTCACTTTGATGGGTGCTGTCTCCTGCCTTCTCTCTATGAGGCTTTGGTTGCTTTTTGGGAGTTTCTCACCGGCCTCGTGAAAAAAGACCTCTTGTTGTTTGCACAAAGCTGCCCTTTACTCGCGGGCCTTTTCCTCATGTAGTGCGCTGCCCGGTGGGTAGTTAACATGGTAGCTTGTGTGACACGTCCTGTAATGTCTCTCCACATTGTGCCGCTTTGACGTCGCCACCACAAATGAGACACACGCAGGAACCTTTTACAGTAGTAAAAAAGAACTCTTACTCCCATTCACTGTGAAAATGATGTTTTCTTTCTTTTTTCTGCCATGTTGTCAGGTGTAAATAATCGCTGTGTTGGTGACCCCTGACATAAAGACTAAATGTTTTGGAGGGTAAGCCAATTCAACAGACACCACATTTTGATAAACATGACATAAACAATTGATAATGTAAAAAACAACAGACAATTGTCCATGTCCATTTGCAAAATGGCAGAACAGCACGTTCCAACCTACAACAAAAGGTCAAAGCAAAGTAGGGCGACACATTGCTCACTGAATACCAATGAGTTCATTGCACTGACAGGAGACGTTTATAGGGCTTTGGACTGAAGTGTACATTTCAACGGATAACTGTCATTCCAAAGGAACAGCAGTGTATAAAAAAGTTAAATGCATGACTGTGAACCACAATTTGTTCGTTGCTTGTTGTGTATTGAGAGTAAAAATTACTGCACTGGTCTCTTTCTATGTTATTTAAAGTGAAAACAAATCGTGCCCACTGTTACCTCACTGTTTATGGTTCATCTCCAGTGTTACTTCACCATCGCACTCACATAGCCTCGCAGTACTGGAGTAAGAACCTACAGTAACAGTAACAATTGCAGTTAGATTTATCAAGACATGGAGAAGCAAGTAAAAGAAAGGATCACTCACTGGTTGGAACTGAAGAAGTTGATAGTGGAGTATATCAGTGGAGGAATTATGAAATAATAATAATAATATATATATATATATTGTGGCTGGCCCTCACCCCCCCTATCATTGGAGGACAACTTTGTTTTTATGTACGGATCAAATGATAACAATTCTGTATAATACAGTACAGTAGTGATAACAATAATATTGGGGTTAGGTAGATCATACAGGGGAGACAAAATAAAAAGGGAAAAGACAGAAGGGCAAAAAAAAAGACCAGCTCAAATGACCACTGCAATTCACCAATTGCTGCTCCTGAAAGAGGAGTAGTGTCATGTAGGGCTACGCCCCCCTCTCCTAGCTGTCACTCCGGTTTTCCTGTTCCTCGTGTCTGTGTTGTTCCCTGCTCATTGATCCCGCCTTGTTGTCTGTTTCTATGGTTTTCCCCCTGTCTGCCATGCCCGTGTTGTCAGTGTTTCCACCTGTGTCTTGTTAATTCTGTGTATTTTTGTTCTGTGTTTCCCTTGTCCCCTGTTGGGTATTTTGTGGATTTTGTTCTCTTATGAGCTTGTGCATTCTATTGTTCTATATTAATTTGTGTATTCGTTCTAGTGTTCATCCCGTTGCCCTGTGAGTACCTCCTTTTACGTTTGTCCCTGCCCTGTTTTGTTCTAATTCCTAGTCAGTATGCCTGTTTACCTGCCCTTATGATATGAACCTTGCCTGACATTACGACCACGATTCTGGAATTCCCCTTAATAAGTTTCGCTCTCCTCAGCGTTTGTGTCCGCCTCCTCGCTCAGCAACGCGTTATGCGTTACAAGCAGAAAGTGTACCTAAGACATACAGCACAAATGACTGTGATGTATGTGTGTGTGTGTGTGTGTTTATGTAAGTGCAACATAGGATAAATGTACAGAATGCACTTACTAGCAAGAGTAGAAAGTTGTGACAACATTCCCCCAGAGGCCAGAGGCAGGCAGAGAAAGACCAGGGAATCCTACCCGCCTGCGGCCCCTACAGGATCAGTGGAGTCCCTGACCGCACTTCCCAGTGACCCCCGCATGCCCGCCCCAGTGGGTGGGAGAGGGAGACTCCAGACAGCAAGGAAGGCCTTCCCACCCCTCCACCCCCAGTGCTGTGTTGTGTGTAGGTGTTGATGTATATGAATGTATGGTACTGAGTTATACTATGGTACAGTTAAAATTGAGGGGACAGGTGTTGGGACAAATGTGAGCAAAGCCCTGGGCCACTGATCAGTGATTGTCCACACCGTCCCCTCAAAAGCCCTCAATGTGTAACGTTCTGCGTAGCGCAGAGCAGGGAGGCGGACACAAACGATGAGGAGAGCGAGATTTATTAAATGGAATTCCAAAGACATGGTCAATAAAACAGGCACTGGACATAAGGGGAGGGCAATAACACGAATAACGAATAACACGAACAGGGAGGACTCATGGACCAGGCAGGAACACAAGGAGATCGCAGGTGAAACAACAAGGCGTAGAAACAAGAATGCACAAAACAACCGATAACCAGACTGTGGGTAATACAGGGACTATATATATGGAACTAACAAGACACAGGTGATAACAATGACGACACGTGCATGGCAGACAAGGGGAAACTATAGAGACAGACGAGCAGGGCGGGATCCAGGAGCACGGAACAACACAGACACGAGGGAACAAGGAAACCTGGAGTGACAGAACCCCCCCTCAAAGCGTGCCACTCCGGGGCACGCAAGGGCAGACAGGACAGGGAACCAGACTAGGACAAGACAGGGAACCACGGCACACTGCGAGGGACACCGGACACAAGACAGACCAGAGGGACAGGCCTGGGCAAAACAGGACGTGGGGACAGAGGCAGGGCAGAGACAAGAAAACTGGAGACAGGCCAGGAGCTAGGCTGGGACATGGCATGACACGGGACACGGGGAGACTGGGCAGAGCCAGGGCGAGGCACAGGAGCAGGGTCGGACAGGACAGGACTGGGAACAGACACGGGAGTGGGGCCAGGGGACAGGGCAGAGGCAAACACAGAGGCGAACATACCAAGAACAACAGACACGGGGACAGGAATAAGATGGGTAATAATCTGGGGAACAGACATGGGGACCGGAACAGAGACGACACCACAGGAAACAGACAAAGGAACAGGTACATGGACTTGAACAGACACAACCACGGGGACAGGAACCAACACAAAACCAGGGACAGGACATGGGAGCGGCCGGCAGACGGGCAGCGGGAACAGGAATAGGCGCGGCCGGCAAACGGGCAGCAGGAACAAGAACAGGCGGGGCCGGCTGACGGGCAGTGGGAACAGGAACCGGCGATGACCCCTTTCGGGTCGCGGAGACAGGAACCGGCAACGACCCCTTCCGGGTCGTGGGAACAGGAACCGGCAACGACCCCTTCGTGAGAACAGGTACCGGCGACAACCCCTTCCGGGTCGCGGGAACAGGAGGCGTGGATGACCCCCTCCGGGTCGTGGGAAGAGGCCGCTGAGGTGAGGAGACATCCTCGGGGGGCGGGGCCGCCAAGCCGACGTCCTTCGGGGGGCGGGGCCGCCATACTGATGTCCTCGGGGGGCGGGGCCACCATACTGATGTCCTCGGGGGGCGAGTACACCCACCATTCCAATCGTACAACAATCAAATGACAACAGACATCAACAGGATAGAAGATAAGCTGGTCTGAATCTGAAACCCAGTGCCCCAAGCCCACCCCAGATTCCCCCCAACAGCCACCACCCCACCCCCACCACCCAGGCACCCAGACCCGATACTCCGACACAAGGCAGGCAGACCCACCGAACCCAGCGGCACAGGTCACCCCCGCATGGGCAGGGTCCCAGCACGGGGTCAGACGGTCGCAGGCACCGGCCCTGGGTCCCACCACCCAGCCCCGCAGGGGAGGCCAGTGTTGCGCTTAACCTTCTTACCTTAGCGCAGCGTGTTCGTTGATTGCAAAAGAAAACATTACCAGTCTTGTCTTTAGCCTTTTATTAAAAAATACACATAGGCCTATTAATTAATACAGAGATCTCTGGAGAGCTCACATTACCTAATCATGTCACCCCATGTGCAGCTCTGAAGCTGTCTGCTCTCTTCACCATTATATATGCTTTCCTTCCTAAACATAGGAACTGCACATTCCATTGTTCAACCTACAGCTGTCTCTATTCTGGAAGCGAGGTCTTACTACCTGGCCTTACCACATAAGGTCACAGTGAGCCTTCTCTTACACACATCCCATTTTAGCCTACTGCATACGCATGGAGTATTGGAAGTGGCACACAAGCGCTTACACCGACATTCTTACTAACAAACAACTTGATCAATAATATAATGTAAGCAAAACATATAGTGATTAATATTAGAGATTTGATTAATACTTTATGACTAGTCAAAATATATATGAATTATGTAATGTAAACAAACTGAAGGGATTAAGATGAAAACCACAACACCAGCCACCCCGCTAAGGGCCAGCACCTGCTCCCCCCGCACCCCCGGCCCCACACCTCAGAGCCAAGAGGCAGCTCCCCCCTTTGCAATTATTGAGGATGGTTTTCTTGGCGATGCATAGGGCAGTGAGAACTATGTGTGATGTGTTTGCCTCCATAGCCAATTCACTGACGTCTCCCAAGATGCACAGTCTGGGGGAAGTTGGGATGCAGCTTTTAAACCACGTGGACAAGTCTACACATATTCTGCCAGAATTCCTGAAAAGGTCTGCAATCCCATATAGCATGCATATAGTTATCAATTACATTGCCTGTACAGTGGGTGCATATGTTTGACTGTGCTAGGCCCATTTGGAACATCCTTTCTCCTGTATAGTCAAATCAAATCAAATTTATTTGTATAGCGCTTTTCACAACACATGTTGTCACAAAACAGCTTTACAGGATTTACAAGTTTAACAATCGTATGGGGCCAAATCCCTAATAGTGTGTTCTATGAAGGACTTTGTATTGGATAAGTTGTAAGTTGGGGCTTTAACTTATTTAGAAGATATTTGTACATACATCTGTCCAAAAGTTTTGATCTGGATTGATAGAAAGGTCTCGTTCCCATTTGGCTATCAGAAGGGAGGTTGAGTCATCAAATTTTTACAATAATTTATACAGTTTTGATAATAATTTAGGAGTACATAGATTTAAAAATTCAGTTACCCATGTTGATATTTCCAAATTCAGTTGATTGTGGTTAAATCTCTCTTGAATGATGAATTTCAATTGTTGATATTCAAAAAAATCTACTGTTTTTATTCCATATTCTGATATATGTTCCTGAAATGTGACAAAGTTTTCATCTTTAATAACATGTTCTACATTTTTTTATTCCCTCATCATGCCATGATGTGAAATGTAGTAATTTCTTATTTCTTATTATTTATACCAAGGCTTTTAAAACAGTCATGATAATGATAATGTAAGGTAGGTCTGAGAGTTTTATTTTCCTACAGAATGCTTGTTCTAGATCCAACCATGGACTGTCTATTAAGTTGTATTTGATCCATTTAAAAATGACTGTAATCTATTGGCTAAGAAATAATGACGTCCTTTCGACGTAGATCAAAACCATCAGGGTTCATCAGGATTATAAATGTGTTCAGCCCTCAGTGTTCCGCAACTAGCGGCGGTAGAACAGATTAACAACACGGGTGTCAAGAAAGCATTCCCAAAGTTTAATGATAATACATGTAGTTAAATACAGAATAAAGAAGATGTGTCAACACAATTGGGTAAGAATAATAAAACATATGTATGATTGGTGTTCTCCTTATCAGGAGAACAGGCATAGTAGACTGGATCTAGGGGTAGTGGAAAAATACAGAGAGAGAGAGACAGGTAGAAAGAGAGACAGAGAGCGGTTTTAACTGAGGATCGGACACAGATAAGGGAGTGAACTGAATGTCATAGTGTTCTAACTGAGGGTCACAGACAGTAAATCACAATTCCCTTACACTGCTGTTTACACTGCTCTGTCACAACTTTATACCAAGCTCGATATGCACGTGTGTCAAGGACAGCTGTCATAGCTTTGTCATTTTGTGCTGCTCCTTTGTGTTTGAGTGTTTAAACGCCTCGTTTGCTTTCGTTCTCAGTAAATTATTGTCTTGTCTCATCACGTCCAAAATTTTACCTGCCCATCCTTTTTCTAAATTTTGGAAATCAAGTATCATTGAACCCAACGAACCAACCTAAACTGTATTTTAAAACTACATCAAATCTGTATTTTATGTTGTCACTGTAACGACAGTGGAATGTTTTTACTCATAGTCAAGACGAGAACAGATTTGCACACTGAATTACAGCCTCTTAGTGTGCAAACAAACACAGACACAAAGCACTCAAACTAAGTTGAAGCAGTGTAGAAATTGCGCAGTGTCTCTGTCTCTCTTTCTGTCTCTCTCTCTTTTTCTGTCTCTCTATTCAACGCATGTAAACGCAACAGTCCAGGCAACCGCATGTCACGTAGCAAGGCTCAGTATGCAGTCCTGGAAGACTGCACCTGTGGGTTTAAATGCTGAGGGACATCAGTGAGACAAAATAAGCTGCAGGTGTGTGGGGTGTGTCAGTAGGTGAGAGACTGAATGAGGTAACAGCCATTGTCACAAAGCAACATTACAGATGTCTGGGTCCAAGCTCCCACTGAGTAAATGAAAGGCTACAGTAGCAAAGAGAAACCTTCTCAATGTTCTAGAATACCTTTGTTGGGAGTATTCTTGGTATTTTGGGCTATTCCTATTGACGTCAGGATGTCACATGTGCCTACCTATTCTTAAAAGTGAAAGTAAAAAAGTTAATGTGTTTTCTTTGTTACATAGGCTACTTATGCAACACTCAAGTTTTGTTTCAGGATTAAACGAGTTTATCAATCAAAACAATGAGGTAAAAGCTACTGTCATATAATGTCAGTAAAATGTGGTTTTACAATATTTGTAGCAGGGTCTCAACTTCCTGCACAACCAAGGCCAAAACAACAAATATAACCCATTAAAAAATAGGTTGAGACTGACTTCAAAACAAAGCAAGTTTATTGTTTCAAATTGCATATACACTTCTTACAAGAAACTACATTTCTTGACATGTATCCATCTTCATAAGGATTTTCATACCTGCATTTATATACTCTCCTTGTTCTAGACAGATCTGTAGTTAGTCCCGCCCCATCCCAATCTGAGTATATTAAACACCCGGGGGCCCGTCTGGGGTGTAATTCATACCTGTAAAGCCTATCATTACAGTCAGTCTTAGAAGCTGAAATCCAGTGTTACTTCACTGTCATTGTCATACATCCGTGCAGAACTTGAGTACGAACCTACAGCAGCAGTAACACTGCAGGGAAGATTGATTTTGCTTGATACAGAAAGTAAGTAAACTTTCACTCACTAGAAGGAAATTAATTTTGGTACCAGTTTCACGGTTTTTTTTTATTTCAAGTGAAATTTAAATTTTACAAACGTTTAGAATACTCTGTGTGGTATTTACTTTCAGATTCTCAATAATGTAAATGATGTGTGCATATGTAAAATCAGGGTGGACAAATACAGTAGAGCTATTGAATAACAATTTGGAGACATTGACAGAACTGTGAGGTACTCATTACTGAGCAAAAGTGTGTGTAATCATTTTGTTACATTCTGTTCTTTTTTCACTAACTCACTATAAGATTATTTAATGTTGTTCATTGCTTTCACAAAATTGTTGATAAGTGCGTTGGTCAAATTTTGAAACATAAAACATGCACACAATACTGATGTCCTCAAATCAGTATTGACATATATAGACGAACAAATGACCCTCAGGTGAGACGGATCACGGGTCCCGCCCACCTGAGGGACGAACATTACGTGACCAAAACAGGACAGCTGCCGCTGTAAACGGGGGCGACCGGCAGGGGGGCGACCGGCAGGGGGCCCCCCCACAACGTGACAGACCCCCCCACCAAAGCCGCACTCCCCTCCGGATGTGCGGCTTACAGCGGCAGCACACAAAACACAACAAAGGGGCGGGAGGGTGGGGACAAGACAGGGACCCGTTCCCTGCCGTCCTGGAGCTAAAACACAACACACACATCTGCTTCTCGTCACTAGACGCAGACAAGGCAGGGACCCGTTCCCTGCAGTCCTGGAGCTAAAACACAACACACACATCTGCTCCTTGTCACTAGACGCAGACAAGGCAGGGACCCGTTCCCTGCAGTCCTGGAGCTAAAACACAACACACACATCTGCTCCTTGTCACTAGACGCAGACAAGGCAGGGACCCGTTCCCTGCAGTCCTGGAGCTAAAACACAACACACACATCTGCTCCTTGTCACTAGACGCAGACAAGGCAGGGACCCGTTCCCTGCAGTCCTGGAGCTGAAAACATAAAAAGACAGACAGGTTAGCTCGCCTCCTGGGCGGGACCCTGGACAGACTGGGCCGTCAACAAGATGGAAACCACGCCCCGGTCGGTCACAGGGCCCTCACGCCCTAACCGGCCTTAGGCTGCTTGAGCCCCACAGCTGTGTGCGGACCGGGAGCACATAGCTCCTCACACGTCACTGGTGTGGATGTGTGCAGGCTGCCACACTGGGGTGCGGCCACGGCTTCCACTGACCACCTCCCTAACCTACCTCTTCACTCAGAGCTGACCCCTGCCTTTCGCTAGGGGTCACCCCAGCCTCCTGGGGAGTGAACCCCTCCCGGGGCCCCTCATCGCAAGGTGGACTCCTCCACCCAACCCAGAAGCGCCAGAGACCAGGGCCCTGGCAATCCGCAACAGGGACACACTGGTCACCCCGAGCTGGAAGGGGAGGGTCTCCTCCTGGAGACCCCACAAGGTCCGGGAGTGCCACAGTCCACCACCAGGAGCAGCCTGCAACACATAACAAACACACGCACACATACGACACATAACATAAAGCGCATTTACCCTGCCTGTTAAAACCCCCTTTACCCAGGGGGGAGGAGACCCCTTCTTAGCCTGAGGAGACACCCTGCTGCTAACACCCCAGGCATCCTCTGCCTACTTAAAGGGGTACAGGGGCTCCTACCTGCTCAGGGGTCCCTCCCAACAGGACAGGTCTCCGAACTGGGAATAACAAAATAAATACACAAACACAACATATAACATATACGCGCCTAAGACGCCCTCGCACGGGACCTCAAATGGGCCCCTCCCCACACACAGCAAAGAGGGGTGCAAGCGAGGAATTACATAAAACAAATCATGCTACACGCTAGGACAAAACGAACACGCAAAGACAGAAAACACAAACAAACGGACAGGACCCACCGATGCGCGCGCTCTGTAGAGTGTGACGCGCCTACTCCAGCTCTCTCTCTCTCTCACCATGTTCACCATGGGATCATTGGATACATGGAGAGAGAGAGCGGCCTACGCGTCACGCCCACAGGGACGCGTCTCCTCGGCTCGCAGTCGCTCACCCCCGTCACCACGGGATATCTGGTGAGCGAAGCGAAAGAGCCGAGAGACTCTCGCGTCTCACGCAGTCTAGCGTGCAGCACGCATCGGTGGACCCGTCCACACACACACACGAACACCACCAGCGAAACACACACACAACGGCACACTCACACACTCGCTCACATCCGCGTCGTTATTTATATTTACACGACAAACACACAGCACGTAGACAAACACTCACCACGAGACATGACCACGAACGAAGGAGAAAGTAAAGGAGACTGGCGGTCTGGACTGGAGGTCCATGTAGCCCACTCCCCTGCTGTGAAGGGATTAACGCCCATTGTCTTGGTAATGCGGTGGAAGCAGCTCACCCCCAGCTCATACGCCTGCCAAAGCACAAGCTGGCTCACCCCCAAGCTCATATGACCAAAACACCAAACGTGATACTTCACGAAAAAGTTTAAGTTACAAGCAGACTGTATGTTACCGATACTACAACAAACGGCAGAAAATTTGTAGACTCGTGTTTCAAAAGTTACAATTCAATCGCACGTAGAGACGACAGTTTCTCTAATGAGTCCAGTCAAACAATAAAAATAAATAAAATTGTTTGAATCTTGCTCTTTGTATATTTCATATACTATACTATATAATATTTGTTGTAATCAAACACTTTCTGTTTCCGCGTTTGAAAAGCTAAGAAATTATATGGCGCAATTAGCTTGAGGCTAATGTTATATAGGAAATCCCATATCATTGCTAGCGAAAATTAGCATGGTCGTGTTGCATCACTGCATCACTGATAAATGTTGTGATCTAAACAGCAGGCTGGAAAAGGAGAGGAAAAGACAGGAAAACAAATTCATGTGCTCTCTATCTATCTATCTATCTATCTATCTGTCTATCTATCTATCTATCTATCTATCTATCTATCTATCTATCTATCTATATTTGTGTTAGAAGCATTTGATAGAAGCATTTGTGTTTCTACTTGTTTGTGATCTAAACAGCAGGCTTGAATCTTGCTCTTTGTACATTTCTTATACTACCTCTCTATCTATCTATCTATCTATCTATCTATCTATCTATCTATCTATCTATCTATCTATCTATCTATATTTGTGTTAAAAGCATTTGATAGAAGCATTTGTGTCTCTGCTTGTTTGTGATCTAAACAGCAGGCTTGAATCTTGCTCTTTGTACATTTCTTATACTCAGTGGCGTGCACAGACATTTTGGGGGGCAAGTGCTCGGGCAAGGGGGGGGCACTTTTTAGCGCACTTCATTATAAAAAAAATTACAAGCACATGTTGAATGAAATTTGACTTCTATTTGTAACATTCTCTAAACGTGAGTTTTCAATGGAAAAATCACACCGCCAACTGATAAAAGCCATATCCAATATTAACTATATACAGTCATTGTTAAGTCCTTCAGTTAACTTCTGTTTATCCTCCACTGTCTGCGGGCCTTGTTGCATATATTTTACAATTAGTAAATCAATATAGGCCTACAATTAAGACAGTAAAAAGACTACGAGGAGTTAGGCTACTGAGTGTTGTCATTACACGAATACAAATGGGCATTTTTCACAGTTAATGGGTAACTTCCCATTTCTTCTTTCACAAACGAATGTGTTAATTTATGTTGCCTAACAAAACGTTCAGCTTAACACATAGATTTGCAAACTCTACCTTAATTATTTGTATGTGGTCATCCTCACGTTATCTATCATTGATTTGGGCTAGAGCGACTAGTTTATCAGGTGACCAGTCGGCTAAAAATGCTTAGTAGTTTGGTGCTGTATGAGACATTTTACTGCACAAATTGTTGCCGGGGGGGAGTGGCGAGTGTTTAAAATGGAGACAAATTAAGTATTATATCGCGATCGATTCTTTGTGTTGACTTGTAACTTCCGTGGTGGCCCAACTCAAAAGTAGCCCAAAAAACCCCACCCAGCGACCCCAGAATTTTTTACCCGCGGATGGATTTTCAAACTAGCCAAATTTGGCGTGAAAACCGCAAACCTGGCAACTATGGATGCAGCGCATCTGGTGTGACAAAGGAAGACAGAGGTTGGGTGTGTGCGAGGTGGTGGCTCATTTCAGGGCATTGTTTTTAATCTCTCAGGTTTTCAAAAGATCAATTCAAACCGACCTCAGTAAAATGTTAATAATAATAATATATATATTAATATATATATTTTTTTAAAACCGAAGTTTCAAAAGGGCACTTTCGTTAATAAAGAGCAGTTGGTGGTGCTTTAGCAACACCTGACGTCTATGTGTGCACGCCACTGCTTATACTACCTCTCTATCTATCTATCTATCTATCTATCTATCTATCTATCTATCTATCTATCTATCTATATTTGTGTTAGAAGCATTTGATAGAAGCATTTGTGTTTCTGCTTGTTTGTGATCTGTGATCTGTGATCTCTGTGATCAGAGACTTTCTGGGTGAGGCTGCTGCCTCAGTCTTGCTCTGTGAATTAACTTAATAAAGGGGGATGTTTGGCTTTGCTAATTGCTGGCAAGAAGGAGAAGAAGGAGGGGTGATGTCCTCAGAATCCTGAATTCTCAGGAGCTCTAGTGTTAAAAATCATAAATCTCTAAGATTGTTCATTAACCGGAAACACACCCCTGAACTGTTATATATTTAGGAGTTGTTTGTGTAAACGCTGTTCTTTGTGCCCATTCTCGATAACACACAGGCAGAACATGTGTAACAGTGGCCTGTGTAACAGTGGTCTGTGATCGAAGAATCGGATGGTCACAGATTCTGCTGTAACATCTGGAAACCAGAACTAACATGACCTAATAATCTACAGGGAACAGGCTACAATAATGAAACAATGAAAATGCTAAACAATGTTCAGAATTACTGAAGTAGTAAGAACAGGCTCCATGAACATAATGGGGTTAGAACAAAAGACTAGTAACAACACTAAGAAAATGCATGCTATAAATACAGCTGCATGGGAGGAATGCGTCATAGGCAGCTCCATGCTGACTTAGAAACAGGTATAATTAATCACCTCGATGACCAATTTCATCAGAATGAGTGATCAAAACAGGTCTAAACTTACAGGTAACACGAGGGCATGGCATAAAAATGTTCACATCACACAAACATGGTAGGAAACTCAAACAGTGCACACATACATGAAACAATATAGGGTTTTAACTTAATCTAACAACATACATGATTAAAGTTACATAAACCCCGAAACAAGATAAACATGACACTAAAACACCAAAGAACATCCCTAGGGGGCCACGGGTGATCATGGGTAGTGACGTCATCCTGCCACTACCACAGAGCCGACGTTACATTACACAGGCTGATTACAACATAGTAATAAATAGATGTTAACAAAGATGGCCATGAAATCAAAGAATGATCAGAAAGAGGAAACAAAGCACACAAAGAGGAAACAAAGCACAAAAACAAAACAGAGTTAAACATAGACACGAGACATTTACATTTACATATGTGGCTTTTAGCAGACGCTTTTATCCAGAGCAACTTACAAAGTGCTTTGCATCTGTTCACAGAATGTATCCTAGATAGTTGCATAGATAGGTCAGAATTCAAGATACCCTTGAGCCAGACTACTACTAAACTACAGGAATCAATGTCATTACCTAGTATTCCAAACAGGGTACCCGCGGGTCCTTAAAAAGTCTTAAAATGTCTTAAATGTAGTTTTCCATATTCAAGGCCTAAAAATGTCTTTAAATGTCTGGAATTTTATGAGGGGAGGCATTAAATTATTAGTTGTTCTGGCGCGATGTGAACTTTGCCGAATCTAGCGCTAGGACCATGCAGAAAATAACCGCTCCAGGGTCCTAGTGCTAGATTCCTAGCGCTGGAGTATACGGCCTCAACAACGTCAGCAATCCCCCCCCCCCCCCCCAACGATGTGGAACACACCTGCATCCCCAGTAATAGTATTATTTTTCCTTGTGAGAGGTATTAAAAAGGTCCTAAAAGCCATTGAATTTGAGATTTAAAAATGTGCAGATACCCGATTCCAAATAAACACAGGTTCAAACATACATGGTGGATACATGATGATGGACTATTCATGTCCAAGGCCTTGCTTTGCCTTATGACCTTTGCCATTGTAGCTTTTAGCATCAATGGCCAAAATTGGCATGCCTAAATCCCTTTCTTGAGGCTGGTAGGGCCACCATGAGGAATGTACATATGGAACCTGAAAAGGTGTGACTGATGCATACCTGTTTGGTAATGATTTTTCCAGCACTATGAATTGATGGACCCCTGCTAGACTCATTGTTAGTCCCCATGTCAAATCTAGTCAACCCAAATGGTCTAAAGGTCCTGGGTTTTCTGGGTATGCAGGGCCCTGGTATCATGGCTCTGAACATTTTGATACAACTGTTCAACAGAGTCTGGCCATAAATCTCTCCTCTCAGGCCATCTCCACTCTGAGACCGATCTCATCCCGAGACCAGGATGACAACTCGCTGTCACGTGATTGCATAAGAAATTAAGCATGGCAGATCACAAGATCACTCCTCTGCGTTCGCCCCCTACTACAGAAATAGTTCACTATATAGTTGTCACATAGTTGTCATGATATCAACACAGACAATTTGGTGAAATACATAAATACATTTAATTACAACAAACTATTCTAAAACACAAGTGAAGACTCGGCATCTAGTGTGTGAAGGAGTAGAAGGGGGAGGAGTGTAAGTGTGTGCATGCGCTTGTGCGGGTGTGCGTGTTTGAGGAGGCGGGAATTGTAGTCTCAGTTCTCCTATGGAGAACAAAGCAACTAAATTGGCACTGACTTCAAACAGTAGAGTAGCGTGGCTATATGTTAATGAGCTCAGCTGGTTTATTCTAACGTGGTCAGAACAAAGGGTAATGGCGCTGACTAAATAACTAAAAATTTGTGTGTCTGAGCCAGGGGAAGACTATATCAGTTATCAGACAGACAGAGATTGCACGCACAGCAACAGGGTTGCCAACTCTCACGCATTGAGCGTGAGACACACGCATTTGACCGTTTTCACACGCTCTCACGCCACACTTCCGATATCCAGTTTATTTACCTCAGATCCACATATATGATTCAATACGTTACTAGTTCGCTAGCTCTGGCGCCATCCACCGGCGATATAACACTGAATCTGTGTCCATTTTACGTTCGCCACCCCCCAACCCCCCCCCCCCCCCCCCCCCCCCCCCCCCGCTCAACAACTTTCGTTCGCCACAACCCCACCCCCCCCCCCCCCCCCCGCTCAACAAAATACACTCGCCACCCGGCTCCAGGTTAAAATCTCACTACAAGCGAACGTCAAAAGATGGCAACCCTGCAGCAAAAAGAACTTGGTATGAACAAATCTTGATGTAGATTATGTAAATGAAGTTAAACACAAAAACACTGAGAATGTCTTAACAGAAAACTTAGTTAAATGCGGAGGACAAATTTCGATTGCGGTGAAAAAATCACAATTGACAAATATGGCACATTTGAATTTGAAATGGCGGAGCCACCCTTAAATAGGTCTAGCCTCAGTGAAGATCAGACCAGAGAGCTGGAGAGCCGATCAGGGTATTGAAACACCTTGATACCACATACTTTAGATACATCCTTTCTTCCGTCAAAGCAAGCCAGTTCAATGTGTTACCAGTGGTACTGCCACCTGCTGGTTTAGCATGGTACCTACATTCCCCCCTTGGTCTTCAGACTGATGTCATAGTCCTGAAGAGCACAAAAGGTTATCCATGCAGTACATGTTCCCTGTAGCATCCACTGGGAGGTGATCAATTCCATGATGAGGCAAGTTGTCCATCCCACTCATAGCATAATCCATGAGATGGCTGGGGGATGCTGTAGAGAAACATCTGGGCAACAAGTTCACTACTGGGCAGTTCTTAAACAGTAAAAGAAAAACAATGAAAGGATACTAATGCCTTAGATTTCACTTGGCTTTATACAAAGAAAACAAGATCACATGCATGCAGGGTTAAATGCCTTTGATGGAAAAGAGGAAGTGCATCAGGCATGAGGACAGGGGAAGTTAGCACATGTTGGTGTTAGCCTGTTTAGCTGGAACAAATCTAACAATGTTTAAAGGGAAATATCTTATTTGACTAAAAGACATTTCGGTTAGTGGCTAGTTAGAGTGGTCCCTTGTGGGATCTAGTAAAACATACACGTGGGGTTAACTGAGGTGTAATGTCTCAAATCCTATCCTGTGATAGACAAATATATAAATATTTAAAGCCCAAAATACATTTCTAATGCTGCTATTGCTAAGTGTACACTTGAGCGCAAGGAGCTGACATTCAAAGATAACCAACATTTCTAGTGGTCCTGAGGAATTGTTATCCAAACTATGCTAGTCCTTTTTGTCAGGTCTGCACCACAGTGGTAGCAGATTTGCTTAACTATGTTCTATGCGCATTTGCACATCTACAGCGTCCCAAAAGTATACAGCTTTTGCTACGCTAGTTGCGAAGAAGAGAGTAAAAGATGTGTGTGAGAGGTAAAAAGTAGTATAGAAGTTAGGAGGTAACACCGGGTACACACCCCTTAGTAGAGAACCTATTGCATTGAAAGTGAGCGTAGATGATTCCAGGAACATCTCCCTTTTAAAAGGTCAGAGATCTGGAAAAATAGCTACATGCTTACAGGCTGAATGTTTACATGTAACTTCATATAATGTCAGTTATGCCTTCCCTCTGGCTCAGGGTGGAGGTCCACTACTTGATCCTTTACTATACTGTAGCTGTCCCCCGTTCTACCTCTCTTTACACCTCTTTGCTCTGTCCCTGTGACGAGAGTAGTGAGAGGTGCCTGCAGAAAGAACAGTTTCTGAATTTACAGGGAAAGCATAGGGAGGATCTTGGAGCTCTTTGGAGTCTCCTCCAGGCATAGTGGGCTGCACAACAGTCTCCCAAACTGTCTGTGTGGTCTTTCTGATCTCACGCATCGACAGGTCACCTTGGCGTGTCAAAAGTGTGACATGGGTTCTCAAAAGGTTGTGCAAAAATAGGGATTTGAAGGTCCTGTCCTGTGAGACCTGGTCCATTTCTTCCCTGGAAAAACATTTAAAGTAATCTCTAGGATGCTCTGAACATTTGTGCATAATGTTAATGGCTGACATGATTGCTGACCCTTCATCAAAGAAAGGGGAATACTCCTGTAATGTGGTGAGTACAGAGACGTACACACCACGTAAAAAACAGAGAAGGGAGGACCCAAGTGCCAGTTAGTAAAAAATGCAGAGCACAAAAATGAGGAGTGATAACACACACACACACACACAAACACACACACACACACACACACTCCTGAGCAATAAACAAAACTAGAGAAAATAAAACACAATGTAAATGTTTCCCTGCTCAGTTTTAGTGATGTCCTCAGATATATCAAAAACAGCCCCCAAAATTCAGTAAACTGCAACTTGGCTCGTATCTCCATGCTGATGGTGTGAGCGATGCGCTGCACGATCCGTGAGCACCATTCACGTGAATGATAAGCACCTCCTACATTTACTTCTAGCAGCTTCAGTAATGGAAGGTCCTCAGAATATGAAGACATGGGACGTACATGTTTAGCTTTATGGAAGGTGAGGAGAACAATATTAAACAGCTTGCCACTGTTCTTCATTCAGCTTGTCTCACCATTTGCTAAGTGAACAACTGGACATTTCTTCTTAGTTAGCTTGTTCATTAGCAAGTGCCACATTTGTGTGCTCCTTACTTTTTTCATGTTTGTCAAATAAACTTCCAAGAGGACAAGGAAGTTTAATTTAAGTTGGTACATAATTTCTTCCAAATAAAGGCCAATTCAGTTTTATCCTTACAAACCCCTTCACCAGGGGTTCGGTTGTGTGACGGTGGGTGCGGCGTGAAGGACGAGACACTGAATCCTTCTTTGTAGCAACAGACATCACTTTAATAAACAGATATTGCGCAATAGCGCACAGAGAACAGAAACACTAACACAGCAACGTGTAGACTGTAGACAACGACGAGCACAGGACACTGCGCGATCGCACATTAAATAGACAGACCACATTAGCCCCATGTGATTACGAGACGATTCACAGGTGAGACACATTATTCACACAACAAAGCTATCACCACGGAGTTCCGAAAACGCAGACAGAGCATGTGGACAATGTTTACACACGCCCAAAAGGGAGGGGCCGGGGTCCTCAACGTGACAGACGCCCCCTCCAAGGGCACTACCCGTCCCGGGGTGCCAACAGGATCGAGTGCCCCGAACCCACGACGATGGGCGGATCCGACGCGCTCAGTCCTGCGTCTGGGAGGTGACTGCCCTCGGGGAAGCGTCCGCCACGGACCGCCTAGAACACCCTCCCTGGGAACATAGGGGAAAAGACGTTAGACACGTTACACGGGACATTCACAAACACGCACACAGGCACATTGACACATAGAGGAACGAATGGGAAAAATGGGTTAGGAATACACACGGGAAGACTGACAAACACTGGCACAGACAAACACATAACAGGCGCCAGGAGGAGCGTGAGTAGAGGAGAGAGATCCGGCGCTGCTGGTGCTGCGTTGGGCAGTCTCCCTCCTGCCTTCGCTGCGATCCCTCCATTAGGAGCAGCGCGGCTGGCGGACGTGCCAGGAGCAGCGCGGCTGGCGGACGTGCCAGGAGCAGCGCGGCGGGCTGACGTGCCAGGGGCAGCGCGGCGGGCTGACGTGCCAGGAGCGCCGGGGCTAGCGTACGGGCCGTGTGAGTGGTCCCCTTCGGTCTCCATTTCCTCCTCTTCCTCTTCTCCCCGGCTCCACTCCATGGACTGCTCCGGGCTGCCACCCCGGGAGCAGTCCATAGCACTGTCTCTGGAGCGAGCGGAAGAGGGCGTCCGCTTCCCTCTTACGGTCTCCGCAGACCTCTCTGAGGGGGGAGGGCTCTCTTCTTCCTCCGTAGTATAGGAGCCCTCCTCCTCCTCACCCTTCTCTGCGGTGCGAGAGGGGCACACGGGCGGAGGGAGGTAATCCTCGTCCTCCGATTCCTCCTCCGACTCCGCCTCCTCCCTACCGTAGTCCACGGTGGAGGCGGAGTCCTCTGACGGAGGGTATTCCTCTTCCTCCTCCTCTCCACCGTAGTCCACGGTGGAGGCGTCGCATATAGAGGGAGGGTAGTCCTCTACCTCTCCGCCGTAGTCCACCATGGACGCGTCATCTGGCGACGGGGGGTAGCCCTCTCCTTCCTGCTCCTCGTCGGAGTCCTCCTCCCCGAACTCGCTCTCTGGGGTGGACTCGGTAGCTCCGAGGACGCACGAGCCCACCCTCAGCGGTGAGAAGGCGCGGGGAGGAGACGGGTGTCTGGCCAACCAGACCTTAACCGCCTCCTGGCGGAGCACCACCGCCCACTCGGGGCTGGACGCCTGTCTAGCCATCCGCAGCAGGTCGGCGCACTGCGGATCCCGCTTCAGCTGCTCCGACGTTGGCGTGGCTTCGTGGTGCGGGGAGGAGTCCTCTTCCAGCTCGCCCTCTGCCCCATATAGCTCGGGGACACTGACCCTTACAGGCGAGAGCTCCCGGGAAGGCGAGTGATGTCTCTCCCGCCACACCCGCACCGCTGTCTTGCGGTACTCCTCAGCCAACTCCGGTATAGCGGTCTCCCGAGCCGCACACAGCAGATAGGAGCACTCGGGATCCCGCTTCAGCTGCTCCGGAGTCGGCGTGGAGTTGCGGCGCGGGGAGGAGGAAGACGCGTGGTGGTGCCGCTTGCTGGGCTTCTTGCCCTTCTTGGGCTTTGGCTTCAGTGGTGGACGAAGTACACCAATTATGTACTTGAGTAAAAGTACAGTTACGTTGCATTGAATATTACTCAAGTAAAAGTAAAAGTATTCACCTCAATTTTTTACTTGAGTAGAAGTACAAAAGTATCTGCCTTCAAAAATACTTAAGTATTAAAAGTAAAAACCTTTTTTTTTAGCGTCACATCAAAACCC
This sequence comes from Brachyhypopomus gauderio, assembly GCF_052324685.1. NCBI lineage: Eukaryota > Metazoa > Chordata > Actinopteri > Gymnotiformes > Hypopomidae > Brachyhypopomus > Brachyhypopomus gauderio. Next base: position 6,378,734 of record NC_135230.1, on the reverse strand, counting down.
CTAGGCCTACTCGATCAACAGGTGCACAGGAAACCGTGCCTTACATTTGCCTAGCAAAGACAAAATACACAAAACTAGCCTATATTATCCTCATGACATTCATTTCCAAATTTTATCCATATTAATAATTCACACTAGAAAGGTAGACAAGTAGACACACCGTTTAATATGAAAACATAATTCACCACCAAACAGAACAATAATCAAACCGGCCACTTCAGATCTAGCTTGAGGTTATAAGTTGTCCACCACATGGCGGGACAGGGAAGCTAGAAGCTCTAGCACCTACAAGAGAGCGGGTTCAGTCCCTCAGTGGCATCTGGCAGCAGGAAGTGGCAGGTCTGCCGGCCGGAAATGGCATGTACTGGCACCTGCCACTTAGCGAATGGCACCTGCCACTTAGCGAATGGCACCTGCCACACAGGTACAGCGCATGCCGATCAAAACAGGCACATAGCAACACCTCCGATGACTCCAGCAGTCACTCATAGAAGCGGCTACTCTGCTAAGCTAACTGCCTGCACGTAGCTCCACCATCGGTCTTCGTAACACTGTTTTCATTGCTTGTTTTGTTGGGAGAACGACTAGCCGAATGTTATGCTACGGTTTCCGAAATTGTTTGAATGAACGAAAACATGAATTACAGATGTAATTCGAGTCGTCATATCTATTGAATTAATTGTGATGTGTTATTCATGCTAAAACTAAACACTGTAAAGACCATTAGGCGTGTGTTCTTGTAACTTTTATTAATCTTTTCATTAGTGTGATGCCTCATCAGCGTATGCAATGGCACGTAGCTAAACGCGAGTGGCACGTGCCAATCGCCAGTGGCACGTAGCTAAACGCCAGTGGCACGTGCCAATCGCCAGTGGCACCTGCCGCTCACACAACTCATTGTTGGCTCATAGTACATCAATAACAGCACATAGCTTTTAATGGCACTTGCCACTGACGCCTGCCACACAGGATTAATGTGATCTCTTATTATCTTGAATCGATTGCCATGGCATATTCAACTAGCAATACAGCACTGAGAAAACAACGTGTTTGTGTGTTCTCATTTATTATCTCATTTTCAGGTATGATACTGTGTTAAATACAAATTATACAATGGAAGTTGAAATCTGAAGAGTTTAAGGCTTTTAGGTGCGTCTGGAAAGCTTACCCCCCACTGGGGGACGGCGCTACTTCCCATGAGCCCCAGCGGCTCCGTTATTGATACGCGTTATGTGTAAGTGTTATGACATGCTGTTGTTGATTATGTGTTTGATTACGTGTTTTGTTAGTTTGTCACCCTGTATTAGTTTATGTAGTTGTACATTGTCTGAGTCTACCTACCGTGTTTGTGTAACGTTACTGTGCTAATGACATGCCCCCATGTTTAATGCATTGAGTCTGTTTTGCGAGATCACGGATTCATGCGTGATTACGTTGCTAAAAGGCAATTTAAATGAAAGTGTATTGTTGTCTTAAAATGCGACAACTGGGCGGCCCGGGTGATGGCGGCCTGCCAGCAGTTTATTATAAAATTGGACTTTGCAATAAAATGCTGTACAATAATCATGATTGTAATGCGTTTATCATAGAGATGGGATGTAATTGTTTACAGTAAAAGTTGTTCTTCAAATGATTCACCGTAAATAGGTTTATTTAAAAAGTTGTTAATTTTACAGCGTGTTATTGTAAACTGTAAAAAGTCATTTTCCGTAAAAAGAACAGTTCTAAACGGTTGTCAAAAAGATACCGTATTGTTTTTTATATTGTCAGCATTTTTTTACGGTGAAGTTCTGGCAACCACAGCTGCCAGTAGGCCTATTTTACCATAAATGTAACAGATTTTTTTTAGTTTATGAAAAGCATTTGTATATACTCTTCAGGAGAAAAAAGTGAGAAAAGTACCAGGTTTAAAAAAATATATATATTTCCATAATTCTTTTATTCCTTTTATTTCTTATTTATTTACATTATTACATCCAGGTCGGACAGCAAAGTAGGAATTTCATTGTACAGGGAAGCTTGCTCCTTACTGTGCATATGACAATAAATCTTTGAATCCTTCAATCCAGGTACAAATGTTGTTTCATTTTGACCTGTGTGTCATACCTTCCTGCTTCAAATGTTCCGAATCAAGTACTAGGACCATGCAGAAATCGAACGCTCCGAGTTCTCACACTGAACCCGCACCCCAGTTCTCAAGCCATTTGTTTCCCACATAAAAGATATTGAAACGTATGGGGCATACACTTCAATTTTGTGTTTAAATGTTGTGTTTAAATCCGTGTTTAAATGTTGAATTGCCTTGACGTCCTTATTCTGATCAAATATCTCGCCAGTCACGGCGCTATTAAATAAACGTTTAATTGTTTCATTGTCGCCACGCTACGGGTGTCCTCCCTTCTGCATCGTGAGGTTGTTGTTTTTGTTGGTATTACTGTATTAATAACAAAGAAACATCAATAAACTGCATTATATATTTACTTGCCAGTAACCATAGTCTATTGTTTACATACAAAAGCTACGTGCTGTTATTGATGTACTATGAGCCAACAATGAGTTGTGTGAGCGGCAGGTGCCACTGGCGATTGGCACGTGCCACTGGCGTTTAGCTACGTGCCATTGCATACGCTGATGAGGCATCACACTAATGAAAAGTATTAATAAAAGTTACAAGAACACACGCCTAATGGTCTTTACAGTGTTTAGTTTTAGCATGAATAACACATCACAATTAATTCAATAGATATGACGACTTGAAATACATCTGTAGTTCATGTTTTCGTTCATTCAAACAAGTATTTCGGAAACCGTAGCATAACATAGTCGTTCTCCCAACAAAACAAGCAATGAAAACAGTGTTACGAAGACTGATGGTGGAGCTACGTGCAGGCAGTTAGCTTAGCAGAGTAGCCGCTTCTAGGAGTGACTGCTGGAGTCATCGGAGGTGTTGCTATGTACCTGTTTTGATCGGCATGCGCTGTAGCTGTGTGGCAGGCGCCACTAAACAGTGGCAGGTGCCATTCGCTAAGTGGCAGGTGCCAGTACATGCCATTTCTGGTCGGCGGACCTGCCACTTCCTGCTGCCAGATGCCACTGAGGGACTGAACCCCTGCTGACCTACAACTAGAACTGTGTGCAGCCCTACCAACTGAACTCATAATATTAAACTTGGCCGAATAATTAATAATAATTAATAAATAATCAGGGTTGCCAACTCTCACGCAATGAGCGTGAGACACACGCACTGACTGTCTTCACCAGAGACTCTCTTCACACTCCATACATCAGATTTCTCACACTGAAAAAAAATATATTTTATTTACCTCTGATCCATATCTATGATTCAATGAGTTACTAGTTCGCTCTGGCGCCATACTATGCACCGGCGATCGATCGATCGCGATATAACACTTAATTTGTGTGCAACAATTTACACTCGCCGCCGCCAACCCCCCCCGCGCCAACATTTTACAAACATGCCGCCCCCCCCCCCAACACTGATAATAATAATTTTAATAATTTTGCTTCACTTCGCTCACATTTACTTGCCTTCGCCTCCCTCGAAGTTCGCTTCGCTTGACCAAATTCGCGTGTATGTGTCCCCGGCTTTAACGTTTGATGTGGGAGTCTCCTGTGTTAAACTGGCGTTTAGCATCTCCACAGATTGCAATTTGGGTACTAGCACACTGCTTTGGATAAAAGCATCTGTTAATGTAGTGTATTTCGATGTGATATAATTAACCGGGGTATATAAACCACCCTGTTGGTAGTACTCATCTAATGGCGAACTTACCTCGATGTGTTTTTTTCAAGTTTGATGGCGAGTATATAAATGATGACTGCGATGTGTTCTTCGGAATGCAGAGGAGGAATATGAATCATTTTTCTTTTCGAGGAATTCAAACAATTGGGCTAAATAAGGCCAGGGGTGTTGGGGGAAGACATCTGTTGCAGCCATGTCAGATCCACAGCCAATTAGCGTACAAATCTTAATCTCTTACTGAGCGCTGATTGGTTATAGTCTGTGACACGGTACACTTTGACCTGTCGGTATTTTATTAAGCGTTGATTTTAAAATGAAAAAGGAACGAGATGTTTCTGTAAATGTAGCGAAGTGAAAAATTTTCGCTTTGAAATGTAGTGAAGTAAAAGTATAAAGTCTTACCAAATAAAAGTACTTGAGTAAAGTACAGATACATGGAAATGTTACTTAAGTACAGTAACGAATTACATTTACTTAGTTACTGTCCACCACTGTTTGGCTTGTAGCCTGGCATGTTCGGGTGTCTCTGGTCGGCTCGTCGTTCTGTGACGGTGGGTGCGGCGTGAAGGATGAGACACTGAATCCTTCTTTGTAGCAACAGACGTCACTTTAATAAACAGATATTGCGCAATAGCGCACGGAGAACAGATACACTAACACAGCAACGTGTAGACTGTAGACAACGACGAGCACAGGACACTGCGCGAGTGCACATTAAATAGACAGACCACATTAGCCCCATGTGATTACGAGACGATTCACAGGTGAGACACATTATTCACACAACAAAGCTATCACCACGGAGTTCCGAAAACGCAGACAGAGCACGTGGACAACGTTTACACACGCCCAAAAGGGAGGGGCCGGGGTCCTCAACGTGACAGGTTGAGGATAAAAAGGATAAAGTTTAGAGTTTGGAGCAGACAGTCCTAATTTCAGGGTTCATACGGGTACTTGAAATCCTTGAAAATTCTTGAATTTTAATGTTGCAATGGGGGGGGGGGGGGTGTAATGGACAAAAAATAAGTATTATATCGCAATCGATCGATCGATCGCGGGGGTGGGGGGTTGGCGAGCATAGATTGTTGACAGGGGGTGGGGGTATAATGGACAAAAAATAAGTATTGTATCGCGATCAATCGATCGCCAGTAGTTGGCGAATTAGTAACTCGTGTGAGCGTGTGAAGATGCGTGCTTTCCACTATGCTGGTTTTAATAGTATTAGCGGCTCGCTAAGCTTGTAAACAAACCGCGCACCATGAAGATGTAACAGTGTGTCGCCCTCAGAGTTGATGAGGTAACCGGTGCAGAGCACAGACCGTTTGTGCAGGTGAGAGCGCGGACCGGCTGGGGAGCCGCATGAAACCAGGCGAAGAGCCGCATGCGGCTCGCGAGCCACAGGTTGGCCACTCCCGGCATATAGCATTATAGAGCTAAAAAACACAAAGACAAGTAACTGCACTGAGACAAAATAACAACAGACAAGGAACAAAGACAAGACACACATAAACAGATCACAACAAGCAACAAGTGTTACACATCACTATAAGACTAGAGAGAGGTACTGCAGAAACACACACACACTACAAAGCACGCATGGAAAAAAAAAACATACAAGAACAAATTCAAACAGGGATGTGACGGACAGGGAGTGCGAAATAAAATGGAAGCGATCACGCCAAGTCTCAGGGAAAAAGGAGGTTTTAATGTAGAAAGTGCGGAAACCAAAAACCCGTGACATAGATCCAAATCAAGGATATAATAACCAGCGGTCAACTGGTACAAAGACAAGACATATATAGACAAACAAACGACCCTCAGGTGAGGCGGATCAACGGCCCCACCCACTTGAGGGACGAACACAGCGTAACAACAGGACAACTGCCGCTGTGGACGGAGTCGACCAGCAGGGGGCCCGCCGTACCGTGACAAAGGAGACATCAGAGGGGTGGAGTCAGGGGCCATACCATGACAATGTATTATATATTGACATTTTTGTATATTGTTGCACAATAATAGATAGATTACAGAATATAAGCATGGTGATAATGTTACATACGAGCCCAACAGTTAAATTTAAATGTGAGTATTTAAATGTTTCATTTCACGTTAATCATTTGAACTGTACCTTGTACTGCAGGTAATGGACATGTGGGAATTATTTTTTAAACAAACTCCACCACCTCCACCTCTAGGTCAGTTTCTCAATAAATCTGACATTTCAATTCTTAAAAATATGATCCACTTATAAACTGCACCTAGAACATACACCTGAGGCTGTACATAATACACTTAAATGAGAGTGTACCTGAGATAAGCAGGTAAGACTTTGAAATTAGTTGAATAATGTGAACATAACACCAACATAACGGTCATTTTAGACAGCCTTTTGTAATATATTTAGAAATTCTAAGCAGCACAGAAGTATATTCTGAATTCAGTTTCATCGTTCATTGATCAATGTTTGATTTTCATACTTTTCTTGCACCATTTACAGTATTTGATCAACCTTGGAGGCCAGTGACTTGGAAGTATGATCAGTGACTACAAAAACACTGCCTAGTATTTGCAATAATTAAATAATTCATGCAAAGAAAGTGTAACTAATGCCTGGATGTACTTTCTACATAGCAATGAAAGGAACAAAGACCAGATGTTGGATAGACTGCAGAAATTCCAGCTTAGAACTGCCAACGTTACTCAGTTGAGGATTCTGGTCCATGGCCCAGTTGGAGCAGGGAAGTCCAGCTTCATCACCTCTATTAGTAATGCCCTACGAGGCTGTAACACAGCTGCTGCCCTGGCAAGTTCACTAAGTGATTCAAGTTTTACTCTCAAGGTAATAACCAGTCTCCTGAACATTCGTATTCTCAGACTATTAGCTATTAACCAGACAAGAGGTTATGGATCACTTGTTGAAGTGTGTGAAGTTTGTGTTTCAACTGAATTCCCTACACAAAGAAAGTAAAAGAAAATACAATATACTTCCTACCTCTCTACCAACATAAACAATATACAAAAACAGCAACCCTCCCCTACAGCTCCAACATGAGAATACAAAACAAACCAGTTATATACAACTATACACAGTTTACACAAATACTCTCATTTAGTCAAAGCCTATAAGTATTCTTTTTCATAATGCTCTATATTAGCACGGGTAATTACAAAGTCCTAGATAGGGAAACAAATCACCATATCAGTACCTCATGAGACCCTTTAAGAAGCACACAGCATATCTTAACTCACCATATCAGTACTATCTCATTTAAGAAAAGAAAAACAATATTTGGTGTGAGCACCTTCACAGCATCAGTTCAGCTAGGTAGGGGAGATGTAAGGGAGGAAGTAAATGCAAAACTAAAAAAAGACACCAAAATGTCTGGGCTGACTGTATTTGTATTTGTAACGTTCTGCGCGAGGCAGAACAGGGAGGCGGACACAAACGCTGAGGAGAGCGAGATTTATTAAATGGAATTCCATAATCAGAGTCGTGACAACAGGTATGGGTCATATTGGGCAGGCAATCCAGACATGAAATACGAACAGACATGACTAAACACAACTAGGAGGACTCATGGACCAGGCAGGAACACACAGAGATCATGGGGAAACAACGAACATGAAAGCACAAAATAACCGACACTGACTAGGGGAACACAAGGACTATAAATACACAGAACTTAACTAGGACCAGGTGATAACAATGATGACATGGGCATGGAAGACAATGGGAAACCATAGAAACAGACAAGCAGGGCGGGATCAACGGGCAAGAACAACACAGACATGAGGGAACAAGGGAAACTGGAGTGACAGCTAGGAGAGGGGGCGTAGCCCTACGTGCCAGTATTTTATATTACTATTATTATTGTTGTTGTTGTTGTTGTTTTTGTTGTTAATAATAATAATAATTAATATTATTATATTATGAATTTAGAGCCTTTAATATTGATACATGCTTCTGCGTAATGTTTCCAGTACAAAACACACAGGTTTAAGAAAAATCTACCAGGATCCTTCTATTCATTTGTCTTCAATGACATCATGGGCGTGGAGGCAGAGAATTTACAAGGAGTCCACAGTGATGATATAACCAGTATACTGCAGGGTCACATTAAGGAAGGCTACACTGTAAGTACATTATTAATACTGGATGGAAAACAGAGTACTGGTACTTTGTGGAAGAAGGAGATTTTCTGCTACACAGCTTACTTATGCAATGCAAAAATAGTCTGTTAAAAATGACCAAAATCATCATGAAAATAACCAGCTCTGTATTAGAACATTACAGAATGACAAGCTTGACATGCATAGCTAAGGACAGGACTTAACTGTTGAATAAAAATTTACCAAAAGAGAAATGAGATAACCAGAAAGGGTTAGTGCATGGAGATATCTCTGCAGAGATTAAAGACTTGTCTTTGTTGTTTCTTGTTGTTTCTTGTCTTGTTAATATGATGCACTACACTTGTGTCTAGTTTGTATTCGTGCATTTAAGTGTGCGGCTTGTCTCACATCTTTGTTGCTGGCGATACGTATCAGTGTTTGATGTTAGTTCCTTTCATTAAAAACAAAAGTAAAACCACGCTCTCACCTCAGCATTCTGATTCGTCCTCGCGTTACAATTTTATAAAGAACCTGGTTGCTATTAATCAAATCTACAAGCTAATTAGGGTTGGGAACCCTATTGTAATTATTAGGAATTTTTATATGAAACGCATTGGACAGCCTACACCGCAATGCAGAGGTCACCAACCTTTTTGAAACTGGGAGCTACTTCTTGGATACCAAGGATGTTGCGGAGGGCTACCAGATTGATACACATCAATCGATCGAAAGTTGTGGGGGGGGATGGGGTTGATCGATAGTTGTTGAGCGAGGGGGGGGTTGCTGCTAAGCGTTGGTGGCCCCTGCCGTAATGCCTAGATACACCAAACTTATCAAAAAGGTGCAGTATGGTCCAAGGACCAGACTCATGTACAGGGACTAGTGATGGGATTTTCAGCTCTATTTTGAGATGTGGCTCTAATGACTCTTCTTACTGTGGAGAGCCGGCTCTTTTCGGCCACCAAATGGCTCCCCATATATTTTTTTTACATTATTAATTAATTAATAGCTTAAACCTAATTTTATAACATTTTGTTTAATTATTGACATTGTTAAGCACTTGTGATGAGTAAAAATGCTGCATAACAATGCTTTATAAATAAAACTTTTAATAACCAATTATTAAATTATCACAAAATAGCACCAAAATAGAATGCAATACAGCTTGGCCAATTGCCTGCCGTTTCCACAAAAAAAGTGGAGATAACTTTTTTTTCAGTGTTTTCCCACCACATTATTAACTGAAAGCTGCGTGTGATTGGTCAGATGTGTGGAGCACACGCTTGACATGCGGGCAGTGGAGACATTCTTTGCAGTGTTGTCTGAAACAATATGTGGTAGTATAAAGAAACACCCCTCATAAACAGGGGAATGAACATTTACCTGACGAAAATTAATGTTGCATTGTGTTCCAGGTTTGAAAGTGCTAAAGTAGGCTAAAGTACTTGAAAATGTAACTGTATTTTGTTTCACAACAAATAGCTGTCTGACTGAATCGATGTGATAAAAAAGCGAATTATTTTGAATAATTTTGAGTATATGTTTAAGTTTAAGGTGATGGGAAATATTGAAAATGGCCTTTTTCAATATTGAAAAGTGACGTACAAGTGCTTGAATTCCACCTTGTAAAGGTGTATGAACCCAGCATATACATAACTTTGTTCATTGCGCTGAAGATGTGCACGACCTCGCTTCGCACGGCAGTCCTCACGCAGGGGCGGAGCCACCGCGATTGCATCATTTTCGGCGCACGGACCCTCGCGCTGATCGCGACGCGCCAAGTAAACTTAGCTTAGGCACCGACTGAGGAAATAAACTCTCCGGTCTCTACCACTGGCAGAAGCAGAGCAATACGCTCAAGGAGAGGGAGAGACAGCGAGGCACCGAAGAAGAGGCTCCCGTTGTGGAGCCGGTTCCAATCGTTCACTTCAAAGAGCCGGCTCATAGAGCCGGATCGTTCGCGAACGACACATCACTAACAGGCAGTGTTGCCATAGTTACTTTGAAACAGTAATCCGACTACTGACTACTGACTACTTCTTTAAAAAGTAACTCAGTTAAGTTACTGACTACTTGCTTTTAAAAGTAACTAAGTTAGATTACTTTTAGTTACTTTCAGCAGAGGCTGATCCCCCGCCCCTATAACATGAAAATGACTACCAGTTCTGCCAATACTCACTTTATTGACATGTATTTTAACCGGAACATCGAAAATGACACTGGCATTTGTAAACTTTTTCTTGAAATAGGCATGTTTTTTAAATAAATAAATAAGACAGTCTTTCTGTTCAACTCCGCCCACTTACAGGGTTGCCAACTCTCACGCATTGAGACACACGCATTTGACTGTCTTCACACGCTTACACGCCACACTTCCGATATCTCACGCCGAAAAAAAATCTGCATCCCAGTCTTCCCGGGTGTCCAGTCCGGTGCCCTTGGCCTCGTCTTGTCCTGCCCCCTTGGTTCCGCCTCCTGTGCCGGCTCCCTGTCCAGTCCCGTCTGGTCCCGTTCCCACGTCCCCGCCCGTTCCTTGTCCCGGTCCTCCCATACGTCTGGTGTCTGGTTTGTTGAGTCCGTCCTGCCCCGTGTCGGTTGTCCCTGCCCCGGCCTCGCCCGCTCGTCTCCCTCTGTGTCGTGGTGTCTCTGTCTCTGGCGTCTGTCCGGCCCTCCCTGTTTGGCGTGCCCCAGGGTTGCACGCCTTGTGGGGGGGTTATGTCACGTCCAGCCCCTCCCTCCTCCCTGGTCCCGCCTAGCTTCCCCGTTCCCATTTGTTCCTCCCCTTGTCTGTCACGCCCTCGTTGTTAGTGCACACTGAACAACGTCTCACCGTCTTGTTTCTGTGTATATAATCCCTGTGGTGTTTCACCCCTGTGTCGGTCATTGTTTGTACGTGAGTCCCTCCGTGGTTTCCCTGCTCTTTATCTCTGTCTTTTCTGTGTCTTGTTCATCCTGTAGGCATTCTTGGTTTCAGTTTAGTGTTGTGTAGTCTTCTTAGCTCGTGTTTAGTTCTGTTCCTTGGTAGTTCTGTTTGCCTTCTGGTCGTTTGCATGTTTGCCGCTACGTGTGTTCTGGTGTGCTTTGGTGTTGTTGCATGTTTAGTCCGTGTCTTCTTTCATTAAAACTTGCGTTTGCGTCACGCCACTCCCGCTCCAACGTTACATCGATCAGTACACCAGTAGTATGTAATAGGCTATTTCGAACACAGCCCCTTTCTTTTTTCGAAGTCTGCAAGTGTCTGTGTTGCATCATGTTTTCAGCATCACAGTATGATTCAGATCTATGAGATAAATAACTTTCTTAACAAATTTATTATGGTACATTTAATTCACTAAAATGTCTTTATTTCATTATTGTTATATAAGTATGGTAGTAATTTAGCTCTATCTACTGGCTAAATACTGGACCTAACCGAAATGTATTGCTTACTTGAAACATAAAATGAAATAGCTTCATTTCACTTGTAGGTCTAAAGGACCTTTTGGGCCTCTTGTTGCCTATTGAGGCCAAAATGCATATGCGTGTGTGAACCCGCAATCGCCACTTCCAGCTATATTTTGAATTTTTGTTTTTTTACCCATGCTTTCAGTTCAATCCTGTTAGCCCAATCACTAAAGAGAAGGATAAGGAATATTACAACATCAGCCCCAGCTTGAATGACAAAGTTCACTGTCTGGTGAGTGTTCTCCCAGCAGACAGCATCTCCCGCATCCCTGAAGACATCATCAAGAAGCTGAAAACTGTTCGTGAGAAAGCACGGGACTTGGGTGAGTCACTCAAATCTACATATACTGTAGCTACCTGCTGATTGATCACGTTAACTGTTACTGTTAATACATGTAAGTATTCATACTAAATATGTTAGTATGAGTATTGAGTCTTCATTTAATTATGTATAAGCAGCAACTAGTTGCTGACTGAGTGTTTTGACTTCTATGACTTATTACCCTTTGGGTTTTATTTATAGAACGGGGAATATTCTCATATTTTAACGATGCGAACGGAGCTCTGTGTAAGACACACTAAAGCTTTGCATGCCATACTGTACGACAGGAATTCCACAAGTTATCGTCATGTCGATGGTGGATAAAGCATGTACCATAGTTCAAGGGGACCTCAGCAAGCTTTACCACAGCAAGAAAATCAAAGAGAAGGTGAGTAGAACAGAAATACTCTTCCCACAGTATGTCAGCTTCCAACATCCATTTCTTGTGTTATTACTCGTAGCTCACAGTAGCTCATAATATCCACTAACAGGTGAACATGAACATCACTGAATCTTCTTGAGCTGTGGCATCATTTGAGCTGTAGCAGCTGTACTCACTCTGACATCCATCAATACTCCACCTGACCCCTCCTGAACCATGACGTGAAATAAGTTTGATAGTGAAATCATAGTGAAATTTGTATAATGTTCTGTTGTTTTTCTTAGATGCAAGAGTGCAGTTACAGAGTGGGGGTCCCACTGAACCACATCTTCCCTGTGCAGAACTACCATGAGCAGATTACCAACAACACAAACATGGATGTTTTGCTTCTGATGGCTTTAACAAATATCATTACCTTTGCCAATGACTATGTGGAAGACAATGCTTACACTGAATAACTTTCCATTATCCATTCGCAGTTTGCTTATTTAGTTATGGAGGAAAGACATGCAAAATAGCTTCTGAAGTGTACACGTTTGTGAGATTTCTCTGAAACCATTAAGACACCAGTTCATTAGTGATTGTGCAGTGTATTGTTTGAATTTTTTATTTGTATCTGTTCATAATAATAATAATAATAATAATAATAATACATTTTATTTCATAGATGCCTCCCTCAAGGACACCTTACAAATATATACAATGCAACCTTATAATGTGGGTTTTGAGTGTAGGCTTGAATTGTGAGAGTGAGTTCATACTCCTTATGTCGGGTGACGGAGAATTCCAGAGTTGGGGAGCAGAGCTGCTGAAAGCTCTGTTTCCCATAGTAATGAGACGGGTGGAGGGGACAGTTATACTTTATGTTGGACTTTTTCATGCAAAGCATGACAACGAAACTTCTAACTTTAGGCTGAAAACTGTGTAAACCTGCAGAGACATTAAGTTGTTCTAGAAACCTTTTCTAGACACATTTTCTAAACTTAGTTTTGAGTTCTGGGTTTTGTTGCAGTCTTCTCTCTCAGTTATGGAAGCTAAATCCCATGAATAATACTCATGAAGACATGTTTTGTTATTTTATAAATTTTTCCTAGGGTTTAGGTTAGGGTTAAAATGGCTTTACTGCTGCTCTCATTGTGTTCATACTGTACATCACTTTAACTGACTTATCCTGATAAGTTCAATAAAACCTTGAAGTAATTACTCATCTATTCATTTGTAGAAAAATCAATCTTCTGTGGTAGTAGGAACCTTAATAGTCACTTAAAATAAAAAACAATAGCATGTGTAAAACAGCTTCAGTCAAATAGCAGTTGTCAGGAATACCACCTGACATCCAACGAGCATCACCTGTTCTCCCTACCACGCCCAGTTTCCCAGCGTACTTATACACCTGCGCTGCACAAGGATCCCTCTCCGCTTCCTTATTTTGTTACAGCAGTTCACATTTTTTAAAACTCAGAAGTGCAACTCTTATCCTTCACAAATCTCTGGGTGTATCACACTGGCAACATTCAAAGAACTTAATTAACTCTTAATTAATGAAAGAACTTAATTATTAATGAATCAATAGATAATTACATTACTGTACATTATAGAGAATAGTTTCAGCCTTAACATGTACTGTCTATACAGGCTCCACCCACTTTATTAGAAACCTTGAACTTGGCCCTGTCCATCTTTTGCCACGCCCACTCCTTTTGATTGCAACATAGATAGTCAACAGCTGATGGACTGCTGACCAGACTGTATTTAAGGTGTTGGACATTATTCAGCCCAACAGAGACACTAACATGGTATTGACATGGTACTAAAGTGCTTCTGTATTCATAAATCAACCACTGCCGAGTCATTGGGGAGAGTCAGTAGAAATTCTACACAGGCATCAAGATATTTATGATGAATATTGCATGTAATGAAGTGTGTGCAGACGGTACATCACATATACAATATGTCACGAGTAATGGTAATTCATGTATTACACGTTGTGGACAGTGTTAATTTTGACAGCAATTTTTGATTTAGTTTTAGTCTTAGTCTTTTGACTAAAATGTCATTTAGTTTTAGTCATAATTTAGTCATTGATTTGTTTTTAGTCTTAGTCTAGTTTTAGTCGACTATCATTAGAATTTAGTCGACTAATTATCAAAAGAATTTAGTTGACTAAAATATAAATGGTGTAATAATCATTATATACACTTGCACAAAATGAAACATTTATTAACCAGTTACAGAATATTATTGTTGTATATGTGCAATATATACAAAATATATTGACCTGAACTTATAGTTATTGAGCATAACAATAACAAAACATTGATGACCAGTAGGCCCGCTCTACCTAAAAACATATGGAGTTATTTATGAACAATACATATTATATTCTATATAAAACTAGGTGCCGTAAAAACAGCAATGCCGTAGCCTGCAGATGTCGTTTCATTTGTCGTATTTTTCCCGACATCATTGTCCCACATGGTTTACACACCGTCTGCTTTTTCTCCAAGTCAAAGGAGAAATGTGTCCATATATCGCCTCTTATCTTTCTCCCTGCTGACATTGTTGAGTTAACTTCGAGTTGAATTTCATGAGTGACCACAGTTCACAGGCTGGTCTTCCCGGGTTCTGTGCAATGTGAAGACGTTAGTTCTGATTGGAAGGTTACCCGGTTTGTCCCGCCTCTCCGTGTACGCTAAAGTAGTTACGGTTGGATCTCTTCCTAACTTATCCCTACCTTTCACTAAACTAAATCAGGTCTGATTGAATGTTGTCACTGGCCAATATTTTTGTCTTGTTTTTATTCATTGACGAAAATGTCCATTAATTTCGTCATCGTTTTATCCCTTCGTATAGTTTTTATTTAGTTATTGTCTCATTTTTGTCATGAAAAAAGGTTCGTTGACGAAAACTATGATGAAAATTATTCGTCAACTAAATTAATACTGGTTGTGGAATAGGAAAATAGGAGTATTATATGTTGTGGAATAGGAAAATGTTTTCTGATCTTTCTGAGGACACATGTCTAGCATACAAATTATCAACAAATATCTCAGGTGTCCCCCTAAGAGTGCTACACAATATTGACATTCATACATGGATGCTGTTTTCTGACCTTAATTAATTATGCAAATGTGCAAATGACTGAACCTTTAAATCAGGAGATGTTAAATATTTCTCCAATAAGTCCTTCATTTCATAAAAACATAGAACAGTGCTCCTTCACATCCAACAGAACTTGCAGTATGCAATTATTAGATAAATAATATCTAATATTATTAAAAGATAATAAAAGTTACTCAGTGATTTATATTCCAGTCAAGGTAGAGGGTAAATAACAAATGAAGTCTGTATTTCAGGAGAAGGCACAAATGTGTGTGTGTGTGTGTGTGTGTGTGTGTGTGTGTGTGTGTGTGTGTGTGTGTGTGTGTGTGTGTGTGCGTGCGTGTGTGTGTGTGTGTGTATGTGCTTGGCTGTTCTGTTAAAAGTGTCGCATTTCTAGAGTATAGAGCATAAATTTGTGTGTGTGTGTGTGTGTGTGTGTGTGTGTGTGTGTGTGTGTGTGTGTGTGTGTGTGTGTGTGTGATGTTTGCAATGAAATTATCTGATCTTTCTGAACTTTTTTGAACAACTGAGCAATGAAGTGTCTACAAAACACTTTTATGAGCTGCAAAACGGTTCAAAACACACACTGTGTTTTTTAAATGTATCAAAAATTTAATCCATCTTTATTAACTGCACAATTTTTTATCAGTTGTTAGGACTCTGTCTAGGCATTGTAAACTATAACGGGGAGCTAATGTGTGTGACAAGGAAGTGCAAACAAAGAAGGAAGAGATCACGCCAGTCTCAGGGAAAATGGAGGATTTATTGAATAAAGTGCACCAACACAAAACCCGTGACACAATCCAAATAAAAGACACAATAACCATCAGACAACTAGGACAAAGACAAGACATTTATAGCCAAAAAGACCATCGGGTGTTGGGTTCCCTAATGGGTCATGCCCACCTGAGGGACAAGTATCACAACAACAGGACGTTTTGACAAAGTCAACCAGCAGGGGGCCTCCGTAACGTGACAATGGTGATTGACTACAAATGGGAATAAGAAATCAGTATAAACAGAGGAGAATGTAGAGTAGATTAGAATGTACAATTGTATTTACAAATGTGAAGCTAACTATACAACCACATGCAGTGCAGCTGACTGGTGCAATATCTTCAGTAGTGTCCAAAGACCAAAACAACAAAAACCCACATTAAAACCATTATCTGACCTACAGATAATAAAATAGACACAAGATTAAATGAAAAATTGTTGACTATGGCAAAAAATATGGCAAAAATGACCTAATTATATAGTTTTTGAGCTATAAGGACTGTTCCCTCTCTCTCTCTCTCTCTCTCTCTCTCACACACACACACACACACACACAAGCATGGTCATACACACAATGGATCCAGAACAGATGTGCACATATCACACTCACAAGAAACCATTTTATAGCAAGAACTTCACTAAACACTTAAATGTCTGAGGGCAGTAACCACGCCCAGTCACACGCAACCCTGGTTCTTCTAGATGGTAAACGTTTTCTGGAAGACCATTGTCAGAGCATGTTTACCAAAGAACCAGGTTTGAAATTGGGCCTCAGTTTTTGCCACACAACCCCTTAGTGAAATATTGAAAGTGTAATGAAAAAGTTTTTATATTTGTTTTTATTTAGATGCAAGAATGCAGTTGTCACGGTACGGCGGCCCCCTACCGGTCACCTCCATCTACAGCGGCAGTTGTCGTTGTTTTTGATGTGTTGTGTTCATCCCTCAGGTGGGCGGAGCCCGCGATCCGTCTCACCTGAGGGTCGTTTGTTAGTCTATATATGTCTTGTCTTTGTACCAGTTGACCGCTGGTTATTATATCCTTCATTTGGATCAAAGTTAAGGGTTTTGATTTGCGCATTTTTTCTATTAAACCTTCCATTTTCCCCGAGACTTGGCATGATCGCTTCCTTTTGTTTCGATCACTCTGCCCGTCACAGAATAACTAGCCACTTTCGGAAGCCGCCTGTCTCCTTTACTTTCTCCTTCGTTCGTGGTCATGTCTCGTGATAAGTTTTTGTCTGTGTGGTGTTTGTGTGAAGAGTTCCGCCGTGCTTATGTGTTGTGTGTATGGCACGGCGAGGACCAGGGCTGTGTAGGGGTTTCACCTACTAATCCTTTAAAGTAGATATCATTTGTTTTACCTTAATTATTAATCAGTCTCATTAATTTAGAATCAGTCTCATATTCTAATTATACCAGAACCATAACATTTAGTTATCAACTAAAGGTAATTAATGGTTTGGTATCTGAAGGATTTAACTATGAATTCTTTGGAGGTTTTGGCAACAACCACTTTTGAATGACATCAACACAGACAATTTGGTGAAAATAAATGATACATTTATTTAAAATCAAGTATTCTAAAACAAACAGCATCAACAAGGATCAGTATATTTACAGTGAGGACTGGGTATCTAGTGTGTGTGTGTGTGTGTGTGTAAAAAGGGGAGGAGAGTAAATGTGTGTGTGCGAGCAGCGCGACTGTATGTTAATGAGCTCAGCTGGTTTATTCCAACGTGGTCACAACAAATGGTAATGGCGCTGGCTTAATAACTAAAAATTAATGTGGTGTGTCTGAGAATGGGGAAAACTACAAGTGTGCTGGGAATCGTCCTTCTGGATATGAAGTCCAGGAATGAGAGCCTCGTTCACGGTTTAACAGGGAATTGATCGCATTTGTTTCAGTCCGTGTGGCCGCGTCATCAAGCTTGATTGAAGTAGTTTGGTGAATCTGTTTTTGCAGTAATGTTTATCAGTTGCTGGTTAGATTGCACCATAACTCGGGCTCGTTAATTAAGTAATACGACTCTCAGCTGTTTGCTGTTAGTCGTATCAAAGTTTGCGTGCTCTCAATAAAGAAAACGGAGAGAGAGAAATGGCGGAGCCTCTCTTTAATAGGTCTAACCTCGGTGTCAGTCAAACCAGAGAGAGAGAGATGAATGGCTGTAACTCCCTCCAAGTTGAAATAACGGACACAAGGCGTTCCTGATTTACTGGCATTTAATTCGGACACAGGTGTAACCAACGATGCCGTGAGAACTGTACAAACATACAATAATAGATTTTCATACAGTAAGGGATTCTCATAGAGAATAGACAATAAGAATATGATTCAAAAACATAAATATTCACAAATCAGTAGATTGGCTTACAAACAACATCAGTAAATTCGGAATAGTCCTTGAGACTAAATAACTAACTGAAACTTAACAATACTTCAGAGATAAACATCTTATTTCCCATACACATATTAAAATACAAATTACATACCTCATTGGCCGCATTAACTTGAAAGGGTTAACTTGAAACAAAACCACATCTTCTTTAAACATCTGCCGGACGGTTATTTCCGTTACTGTTTAAATCAACGCCGTCGTGTAGAGAGCGGCGCGCGACCAAAATATAGCTCTATCCCAAACAACTAATTAAACATTAATTACACCCTGGAAACATTTGTAGAACCTTTAAACGTGCATTTTAAACAATACATATTACAATCAGATTTAATAAACAAATGATTTTACCTTACCTTAACTTATTTATTGTCACTTCAATCATGAAAATAACAAACTGCATGACTGCCACTGACGGCAGCCACACTCCCACCAAATCACTGGTGATTTCTAACTAAACCTGAAGTATAGGATTCATACAAGAGTAACAAACCTTTGCTAGTAAGGCAGAGAGACAGCAAGTCTACATTACTCTGCTTCAAGTAGGGTAACTGTTTTGTGTATAGGCCTCTCTAGATATGTTGGCTTGGTGAGGCGCTTTCCTTGGTCATCTAATGCAGAGTCACTGATCAACAGTTGAATCTTTCTCACACAACCATCTTCACCAGGGAACACCTTGGTGACCTTGGCCAGTTTCCATTGATTCCTTGGTGCAGTGTCGTCTTTTATAATCACTATGTCGTTGATCTGCGCATTTCTGCGTGTCTTATGCCATTTTTGTCTTTGTTGCAGATTTAACAAGTATTCCTTCTTCCACCTACACCAGAATTCATTGGCTAAATGTTGTACTTTACGCCATCTTTTGCGAAGATAAAGGTCTTCTCTTACAAACTCTCCAGGAGGTGGCAAGATTACTGAAGATTTCATCGTCAAAATGTGATTCGGTGTAAGTGGCTGTGGCCCAGCTGGATCATTGAGCAAGTGTGCAGTTAAAGGTCTGCTGTTTATGATCGCCATGACTTCATAAAGGTAGGTTCGTAAGGATGAACCATCAAGTCTCCGGGAAGACTGATCCAAAATGGATGTCAGTACACTCCTTATCGTTCTGATTTGCCTTTCCCAGGCTCCACCCATATGGCTGGCAGATGGAGTGTTCATAACAAATTCGCAGCCTAGTTGCTTTAAACTTTCTTGATCCATTTCCTTGACAGCTTCCAGAAATTCACGTCTCGCACCTATAAAGTTAGTGCCCTGATCTGACCGAAGTTGTCGAACGTTTCCACGAAGGGCAATGAAAGCACGAAGGGCATTAATAAAGGCATCGGTTGTCATATCTTCAAGCAGTTCAATGTGCACAGCACGAGAACACAAGCATGTAAATAGCAGACCATAGCGCTTCAGCTCTCTCCTCCCCTCCTTGATGTAGAATGGACCAAAACAGTCCATCCCACAATATGTGAAAGGAGGAGTTGGTTCCATGCGTTCTCTGGGTAAGTCTGCCATTTTTTGTTCTTCTGTATACCTTCTGTACTTTCTGCATTTCAAACATCTGTAGATGTAAGAAGACACAGCCTGACTGCTTCCGAGGATCCAGATGCCGTTTGATCGTAGCTCATTCATTGTCATGCCACGCCCTTGATGTTGTATTTGCTGATGATAATGTTTGATCAGTAGCTGCGAAATGTGGCTGATCTTTGGCAAGATTGTTGGATGCTTTATGTGCGGATGCAAAAAAGCATGCTCCAGTCGACCTCCAACTCTGAGGATGCCTTGCTCATCTAAGAAAGGATTTAATCTGTGTAGCCTGCTGGCCTTATCTTTGATTGCTATCTCCTTCTTACATTGAAGACCTTGAATTTCCTCAGAGAAAGCTGCCCTTTGAACAATACGTATGATAGCCAGTTCTGCATCCTTTCTCTCTTCGAGGCAAGTAGCTTCATTGGTTCTTGATGCAAAACCCTTAACCTCCTTGATCCGTCGTCTGAGTCTGCCAATTGCTTTAACTAACTTTGACCAACTGGAAAACCTTTGGAAGCGGTTGAGAAGTGAGCCTTCTGTTGTCAAGGTCTTGAATGCAAAGGCCTTGCGAACTTCTGAGTCTTCAACTACAGTGTCTTCCACATTGATATCTCCGCTGAGAGGCTCATCATGCCAGAGAAAGTCTGGACCAGTAAACCAGTTGGAAGCAATAAGCTTCACCTTGAGACCCCTTGACGCGTGGTCGGCAGGATTTTCTTCCGATGTCACGTATTTCCATTGACTAGACTTGCTACTTTCCTTGATGCGTTGAATGCGGTTTGCCACAAACACATGAAAACGTCTGGCATCATTGTTGACATATCCCAGGACTACCTTTGAGTCTGTCCAAAAGAATTCCTGGGCATCTAGTTCCAATTCCTTTCTTAGAAAGTCACTTGTACGGACAGCAATAACCGCTGCTGACAACTCAAGTCTTGGTACTGTGGTGATTTTCGTGGGGGCCACTCTGGCCTTCCCCATCACGAAAGAACAGTGTACTTGTCTTGATGTACTGATCACTCTCAGGTATGTACATGCTCCATATCCTGTGACACTTGCATCTGAAAAATGATGGAGTTCGTATCCTTGTACTTCTTCACAGTTCGATGGAAGATAACATCGCTGAATCTTTACCCCAGCTAAGCTCCGTAAGTCCAAGAGCCAGGACTCCCATTGTGACCGAAGATCATCCGATAGTGGATCATCCCATGCCAACCTTTCTCTGCACATTTGCTGAAGTATCTGTTTCCCAGCTAGAATGTAAGGTGCTACGAACCCGAGTGGGTCATAGATAGAGGCTACCGTTGATAAAACTCCTCTCCTGGAGAACGGGTGTTCACTGACTACTACCTTGAACCCGAACTGATCTGAAGCAACACACCATTTAACCCCTAGTGCTCTCTCCATTTGTGGTTCACCCAGGGCTAAGTCTTGGCTTCTTACTGTTTCAGCGCATTCCTCTTTAGGAATTGATGCAAGTACATTTTGGCTGTTAGAAACAAACTTGTGAATGTGCAGCTTGCCAGTGCTGCAGAGCTGCCTTGCCTCACTGATTAACTGTATGGCCTTATCTTCCGTTGATACACTAGTCAGGCCATCATCCACATAAAAGTTTCTTTCAATGAAGTGGATTGTCGCATCATTGAAGAGTCCTCGTCCTTGAGCAGCAATGTATTTGAGGCCGTAGTTCGCACAGCCAGGTGATGAAGCTGCCCCAAACAAGTGCACCCTCATTCGATAGACTGATGGTTGGGATTCAATGTCACCATTCTCCCACCATAAGAATCTTAAATAGGTTTGATCTTCTGCTCTTACATGGAATTGATGGAACATGCATTCAATATCACACATTATTGCTATTGGCTCCTTGCGAAATCTGCAGAGAACGCCCACCAAGGTGTTTGTCAGCTCTGGTCCTGTAAGCAGATGGTCATTCAATGACACTCCTTGAAATTTTGCTGAGCAGTCGAACACGACTCGTATTTTACCTGGGTTCTGTGGGTGATAAACCCCATGGTGAGGGATATACCAGGCAGGGCTCTTGTCAATGTCTTCTAACTGCATCTTCTCAGCATCTCTGCGAATTATCGTTTCATTCATGAAGGCGGTGTAATCCTTACGATAATGTCTGTCCCTTTCAAATCTCTTTCTTAAGCACTCAAGTCGGTGATTCACACATCTCCTATTGTCTGGCGGACATGGCCTGTCTTCCTTAAATGGCAAAGGCATTTCACAATGGCCGTCAGCATTGATCCTAATTCCATCCTCCATTATCGCTATGAAACGCAGATCTTCCTGAGAGAGGTTAATATCCTCTACTGTTCTCTCGCTGAAGTCCGATTCAAGCACCTTTAGCACATCTAATGAGGTGACTAACTCCTTGACTTGTGTTCGACATATGTATCGAACTTCACTTGTTAGATCAGTGCTCACCTGTACATCTGGTGACACTTGCCTCACCACAATCCTATGACTGCTTCCAATAGCATCACCATAGTCAACGCCGGAATTGACGCAGCCAACTACACTCCAGCCAAGATCTGTTCTTTGTGCGAATGGCTCATTATCTTTACCTGCCACAACCTCTCTGGGTAGCAGGGCTTGAGAACAGTTATAACCTATGAGCAACCCAACATCACATTCAATTAATGGAGCAATCTCTTCAGCAATGTGCTCTAGGTGAGGCCATGCCCTTGCTGTCTTGGGTGTAGGAATGTGACTTAAATTGGCAGGAATAAATTCTCTTGAATACGTTACTGGGAGAGCAATTTTCATAGATGAATAAAACCCTCTGACCTGCAGCCCAGTTAACTTCAGACTTGGAATGATTGTGCCTCTGGATGACAATGTGGAGAGCTTTAACTGCACAGCTTCCTTCTGAGTATCCAGAGTTTCTGCCTTTTCTTGTATGATGAATGTGGTATCACTTTGGCTGTCAATGAGTGCATACGTGAGAATTTCATTCTCTGGATGCCTTGTTGTGGACAACCATACTGGAACAACTGTAGATGTATAGGTACTGCTTATGTCTTGCACCACTCTGTTAGATGTCACTTCAATAATTGGTTGAGACTCTGTTTGTTCATTTGATAGTTCTTTCCTTTTGCCTTCTTTGGGGCGATCTTCATGTAAACATGTTGGATGCCTTCCCTTACATAAATTACAGGCACTCCTTCCATCACAGTTCTTCGAATGATGTCCTGGTTTCAAACAACCGAAACACAATTTGTTGGTTTGCACAAACTTGACTCTTTCTGCAATCGATTTGTCCATGAACTTTCTACATGTGTGAATGTCATGATTTGACTTCTCGCAATAAATGCACCCTTTAGAATGTGGCTTTTCTTCGGTGATGCTTGCCAATGTCTTAGCACCAACACTTCGAGTCTTTGGTGTCTTACTTCTTTCATCATCACCAGACTTTAGAGCATGAAGAGAAGTCACCGGATTACAAGCTAGTTTAGCTTCCCTTGTGACAAACTCAACAAACTGACTGAAACTAGGAAATGCACCTGTTGCTTCTTCGATATCAACCACCTTTCTGTTCCATTGGGCTGTTAGCCAATCAGGAAGCTTGGTGAGTATCCTTTGATTTTCACTACAGTCATTCAAGACTTCAAGACCAGTAATCTGAGACATTGCTGATTGACAACCTCGAAGGAAATCTGTGAACTCTCTCAATTCTATACTTTCTTTAGGTCCAATTTTGGGCCATGAGATGAGCTTATCCCTGAAGGCCTTAGCAATCACGAAGGAACTTCCATATCTTTCATCCAGGATGTCCCATGCTGCATGATAGGCTGCATCTGTGCCTAACAAGAAATAACTCTCAATAGCTTTCTTTGCAGGTCCACCAACATATTTGCGGAGATAGTAGACCTTCTCATTTACTGGAATATTCTTCCTATCTATTAAAGTCTGAAAGGACATTTTCCAGTCTTTAAACCTTAGAGGGTCTCCACTGAATACACAAGGCTCTGGTATTGGGACACGGCTTGCACTGATGGACTCTGCTATTTCTTTAGCAAGTTCTTTAATGCTATCATCTTGCTGATTACCAGTAACAGGTTGCACACTTGTAGTTACTTGTGGCATAGTAGCAGACTGCACATGTGTGACATACTGCGATGGTGCCGTGCGTTGCACTAGGTGTTTTCTTGGTTTAGGTACAGGTGTCTCTCGCCTAAACTCACAATTGTGGAGCATTTCTGATACCTCTTCATCTGAGCTCACATCTTGTTCATAGGCTTGAAGACGTGCCTTTGCAGCATTTATCTTCTTAACTGTTTCTAAGCGCTCTATTTGCCTGCGCTTCTCTTCCAATGCATTTTGTCTTGCAGCATTTTCCGCTTCTTGTAGTGCAAGTCTCTCTCTGTTCTCAGCTTCCAGATTCTCAAGCTCTTCTCTTTCATGCTCCATCTCTTGTAAAAACTTAAGAGTGGCCATGGATGCAGCTAGCTCTGCTACAGCTTCTTGCTTCTTTAGAGATGACAGGCTGGAATGTCTTGACTTTATACTTGATCTGGTTTCAGACCTTGGACCTTTAGAGCTTAAACAAGACATCCTAGATGAAGCTGATGAGAACACTGACTCAGTCTCAATCCAGTGTGCTTGTTCCTTATCTTCACACCTTTCATTCTCTTCCAAACGATTCCACCCATATTCCAAGATGTGACTTGAGACAGCATCACAAGTGTCTACTCTGCGGCGGATTTCTCCATCAGGGCTAATGTACTGACGTAAGTCTTCATAAGCTTGTTTTACATGTGTTGATGCGCAGCGAGTCTCATTCATAAGATCTTGTAAGATCTCGTTGGAGAGAGGTCTTTTGAATGATTTCTTAATTTCTTTAGCAAGAGCCTTCCATTTGGTATAAGAAACTGTGAAGCGATGCTGAAGCCTTCTAGACTTAACCTCTTGGAGCTCTTGACCCTTTTCTGTCAGCCTTCTGGATCTCTGGCTTCTTCTTAGTCCTTCTTCAGCAGCATGAGTCTTCTTATCTATCTCAGTCTCCCATAATGGGTTAATGTCTGAAAGTTTGTCATCACTGTCTTTAAACTGCTGCTGTAACTCTGCAGTTTCATTGTTACTGTCTGGGTCCTGTTTAGCTTCATACTCAGCCATTCTTGGTATTGCTTTGATAACTATTTTAGTTAAATGCACTGACCTTAATGAGTGTAATATATGATTTGCAACTGAAGTGCTATTGTAGCCAAAACTACCTTTAGTTTAAACTGGCTATGTTTAAACAATGTGTGTCATATGTGATTAACTGCCTTTGACAATACAGGTGAACTTGCAACAATTTTAAAAAACCACCTCTCTTTAGAACATAACAAATTGCGTTATTAATGGTTATATTAAGTTAATCCAAGTAAACATCATTTAAACTATGTTATCCAGATTATTTGAGCTAAGTATATGTACATAACAACCAAACACTTTACTGCTTGTGCACTTATAGAGTCCCCTTAATGCAGATCACGAGGCTACTCCAAACCTTAACATTTAACTTGCTTAAACGTCTTGCTTTGCTTGTCGTTGGCTTAACCAAGCGATGCTCTTGGACTCCGCTTGCTACTGCTCTAGTTGCTGGTGTATGCACAGTCTTATCTGTTTGACGCTAGAGTTCGATGAAACTCCGGTAAAGTTGCTTGCAGTTCTTATGACAGCAGATGCAGGCTCATCACCTCGCGTCGAACAAGCTCTGAGTTCTCACTGTAACTCCCTCCAAGTTGAAATAACGGACACAAGGCGTTCCTGATTTACTGGCATTTAATTCGGACACAGGTGTAACCAACGATGCCGTGAGAACTGTACAAACATACAATAATAGATTTTCATACAGTAAGGGATTCTCATAGAGAATAGACAATAAGAATATGATTCAAAAACATAAATATTCACAAATCAGTAGATTGGCTTACAAACAACATCAGTAAATTCGGAATAGTCCTTGAGACTAAATAACTAACTGGAACTTAACAATACTTCAGAGATAAACATCTTATTTCCCATACACATATTAAAATACAAATTACATACCTCATTGGCCGCATTAACTTGAAAGGGTTAACTTGAAACAAATAACAAATGAAGTCTGTATTTCAGGAGAAGGCACAAATGTGTGTGTGTGTGTGTGTGTGTGTGTGTGTGTGTGTGTGTGTGTGTGTGTGTGTGTGTGTGTGTGTGCGTGCGTGTGTGTGTGTGTGTGTATGTGCTTGGCTGTTCTGTTAAAAGTGTCGCATTTCTAGAGTATAGAGCATAAATTTGTGTGTGTGTGTGTGTGATGTTTGCAATGAAATTATCTGATCTTTCTGAACTTTTTTGAACAACTGAGCAGTGAAGTGTCTACAAAACACTTTTATGAGCTGCAAAACGGTTCAAAACACACACTGTGTTTTTTAAATGTATCAAAAATTTAATCCATCTTTATTAACTGCACAATTTTTTATCAGTTGTTAGGACTCTGTCTAGGCATTGTAAACTATAACGGGGAGCTAATGTGTGTGACAAGGAAGTGCAAACAAAGAAGGAAGAGATCACGCCAGTCTCAGGGAAAATGGAGGATTTATTGAATAAAGTGCACCAACACAAAACCCGTGACACAATCCAAATAAAAGACACAATAACCATCAGACAACTAGGACAAAGACAAGACATTTATAGCCAGACAAAAGACCCTCGGGTGTTGGGTTCCCTAATGGGTCATGCCCACCTGAGGGACAAGTATCACAACAACAGGACGTTTTGACAAAGTCAACCAGCAGGGGGCATCCGTAACGTGACAATGGTGATTGACTACAAATGGGAATAAGAAATCAGTATAAACAGAGGAGAATGTAGAATAGATTAGAATGTACGATTGTATTTACAAATGTGAAGCTAACTATACAACCACATGCAGTGCAGCTGACTGGTGCAATATCTTCAGTAGTGTCCAAAGACCAAAACAACAAAAACCCACATTAAAACCATTATCTGACCTACAGATAATAAAATAGACACAAGATTAAATGAAAAATTGTTGACTATGGCAAAAATGACCTAATTATATAGTTTTTGAGCTATAAGGACTGTTCCCTCTCTCTCTCTCTCTCTCTCTCTCTCTCTCTCTCTCTCACACACACACACACACACACACACAAGCATGGTCATACACACAATGGATCCAGAACAGATGTGCACATATCACACTCACAAGAAACCATTTTATAGCAAGAACTTCACTAAACACTTAAATGTCTGAGGGCAGTAACCACGCCCAGTCACACGCAACCCTGGTTCTTCTAGATGGTAAACGTTTTCTGGAAGACCATTGTCAGAGCATGTTTACCAAAGAACCAGGTTTGAAATTGGGCCTCAGTTTTTGCCACACAACCCCTTAGTGAAATATTGAAAGTGTAATGAAAAAGTTTTTATATTTGTTTTTATTTAGATGCAAGAATGCAGTTGTCACGGTACGGCGGCCCCCTACCGGTCACCTCCATCTACAGCGGCAGTTGTCGTTGTTTTTGATGTGTTGTGTTCATCCCTCAGGTGGGCGGAGCCCGCGATCCGTCTCACCTGAGGGTCGTTTGTTAGTCTATATATGTCTTGTCTTTGTACCAGTTGACCGCTGGTTATTATATCCTTCATTTGGATCAAAGTTAAGGGTTTTGATTTGCGCATTTTTTCTATTAAACCTTCCATTTTCCCCGAGACTTGGCATGATCGCTTCCTTTTGTTTCGATCACTCTGCCCGTCACAGAATAACCAGCCACTTTCGGAAGCCGCCTGTCTCCTTTACTTTCTCCTTCGTTCGTGGTCATGTCTCGTGATAAGTTTTTGTCTGTGTGGTGTTTGTGTGAAGAGTTCCGCCGTGCTTATGTGTTGTGTGTATGGCACGGCGAGGACCAGGGCTGTGTAGGGGTTTCACCTACTAATCCTTTAAAGTAGATATCATTTGTTTTACCTTAATTATTAATCAGTCTCATTAATTTAGAATCAGTCTCATATTCTAATTATACCAGAACCATAACATTTAGTTATCAACTAAAGGTAATTAATGGTTTGGTATCTGAAGGATTTAACTATGAATTCTTTGGAGGTTTTGGCAACAACCACTTTTGAATGACATCAACACAGACAATTTGGTGAAAATAAATGATACATTTATTTAAAATCAAGTATTCTAAAACAAACAGCATCAACAAGGATCAGTATATTTACAGTGAGGACTGGGTATCTAGTGTGTGTGTGTGTGTGTGTGTGTGTAAAAAGGGGAGGAGAGTAAATGTGTGTGTGCGAGCAGCGCGACTGTATGTTAATGAGCTCAGCTGGTTTATTCCAACGTGGTCACAACAAATGGTAATGGCGCTGGCTTAATAACTAAAAATTAATGTGGTGTGTCTGAGAATGGGGAAAACTACAAGTGTGCTGGGAATCGTCCTTCTGGATATGAAGTCCAGGAATGAGAGCCTCGTTCACGGTTTAACAGGGAATTGATCGCATTTGTTTCAGTCCGTGTGGCCGCGTCATCAAGCTTGATTGAAGTAGTTTGGTGAATCTGTTTTTGCAGTAATGTTTATCAGTTGCTGGTTAGATTGCACCATAACTCGGGCTCGTTAATTAAGTAATACGACTCTCAGCTGTTTGCTGTTAGTCGTATCAAAGTTTGCGTGCTCTCAATAAAGAAAACGGAGAGAGAGAAATGGCGGAGCCTCTCTTTAATAGGTCTAACCTCGGTGTCAGTCAAACCAGAGAGAGAGAGATGAATGGCTGTAACTCCCTCCAAGTTGAAATAACGGACACAAGGCGTTCCTGATTTACTGGCATTTAATTCGGACACAGGTGTAACCAACGATGCCGTGAGAACTGTACAAACATACAATAATAGATTTTCATACAGTAAGGGATTCTCATAGAGAATAGACAATAAGAATATGATTCAAAAACACAAATATTCACAAATCAGTAGATTGGCTTACAAACAACATCAGTAAATTCGGAATAGTCCTTGAGACTAAATAACTAACTGAAACTTAACAATACTTCAGAGATAAACATCTTATTTCCCATACACATATTAAAATACAAATTACATACCTCATTGGCCGCATTAACTTGAAAGGGTTAACTTGAAACAAAACCACATCTTCTTTAAACATCTGCCGGACGGTTATTTCCGTTACTGTTTAAATCAACGCCGTCGTGTAGAGAGCGGCGCGCGACCAAAATATAGCTCTATCCCAAACAACTAATTAAACATTAATTACACCCTGGAAACATTTGTAGAACCTTTAAACGTGCATTTTAAACAATACATATTACAATCAGATTTAATAAACAAATGATTTTACCTTACCTTAACTTATTTATTGTCACTTCAATCATGAAAATAACAAACTGCATGACTGCCACTGACGGCAGCCACAATGGCTGTTCAGGGTATTTAAACACCTGAACTGTAGACACACCCTTACTTCCGTCAAAGCAAGCTTGTTCCATGTCTTGCCAGTGGTACTGCCACCTGCTGGTTTAGCATGGTACCTACATTCCCCCCTTGGTCTTCAGACTGGGGCTGATGTCACAGTCCTGAAGAGCACAAAAAGGTTATCCATGCAGTCCATGTTCCCTGTAGCATCCACTGGGAGGTGATCAATTCCATGAGTCAAGTTGTCCATCCCGCTCATAGCATAATCCATGAGATGGCTGGGAGACGCTGTAGAGACACATCTGGGCAACAAGTTCACTACTGGGCAGTTCTTGAACAGTAACTAAGGTTAACCAAATGAAGAAAAACAAGGAAACAAGGAAAACAAGGTCACATGCAGGGTTAAATGCCTTTGATGGAAGAGAGGAAGTACATCAGGCATGGAGAAAGGTGTGGAGTTAGCACGTTGGTGTTAGTCTGTGGGCTGGAACAAATCTAACGACATTTTTTTTTTTAAATTAAATGGCCCACCTCCCCATT
Organism: Brachyhypopomus gauderio; assembly: GCF_052324685.1. NCBI lineage: Eukaryota > Metazoa > Chordata > Actinopteri > Gymnotiformes > Hypopomidae > Brachyhypopomus > Brachyhypopomus gauderio. The sequence goes on along the minus strand of NC_135230.1, from coordinate 6,348,966 downwards.
TTTGGAGGACAACTTTGTTTTTATGTACAGTTCAAATTACAATTATAACAATATGCAAAGTGATAATTATTGGGGTTAGGTGGACCAAGAAAAGAGGGGGAGAGAAAGAATAAAAAGGGAAAAGACAGAAGGGCAGGGAAAAAAAAATTAAATATATAAATAAATAAAAAAACACAACCAGCTCGAATGACCACAGCAAAGTAAAGCAGAAAGTGTACCCAAGACATTTAGCACAAATGACGTGATGTATGTGTGAGTGTGTGTTTATGTGTAACCTAGTAGTGCAACATAGGATAAATGTACGGAATGTACTTACCAGCAAGGGTAGAAAGCTGCGACAACATTCCCCCAGAGGCCAGAGGTAGGCAGAGAAAGACCCAGGATGCCGCCCCCCCCCCCCTGCCATGGGCTGGTAGCAAAGCCCCAGCACCAGGCGCCCCGGAAAACCACCCACCACCCGGCAGGGCCCCCCTCTCGCCAAGGAGCCCCGAGCCGCCCCGGACCACAACCACCTAGGGGAGCGGGCCAACCGCCCCCACGCCGGAGCACCAGGCCGGGCCCCCCCTCTGGAGCGGAGCAGTAACCACAGGGGAGCAGCCGGGAGCGGACCGGGCCCTACCAGCCCCCGACCCAGAACCAACCATCCTCACTCATACACTCAAACTCATATATGCATTTACCCCTATACACTAACACAACCCCTTATATACACCCCTACCATGCACACACCCACACCCATCCCCATACACACACGCGCCCCCAAACTCACCCTCACATGTAGACCCTCACACATATACACCTACACGCACATGCACACTCATCCCAACATAAATTCCTCCACACATCCGACCACACCCATATACACTCCTGCGCACATGGGCCCACCCCCAAATGTGCCCACACCCCAATATATACACACATATCCATATATTCCCCCCAACACATACTCATTCATCTACCTGTACAAAAAGAGACAAGGACAAAGACACACATACATCCAAACTAACACACCCTCCACGGCGGTGGCAAATGACTGGACCAGCAAGGATCGGTAGTAGTTCCAAGATGCCACCAGCCCAGCCCCGCGATTGCCATCCACCCTCTTCCTCTTTAGAGGAAGCAAACATTCTCTCTATCTAGACAGATGTGATCGAGTAATACATTTTTGTAATGAGTAATATGCAGGTCCTTTTTAGCTTTCCAATTGATAAGAATGGTTTTCTTGGTGATGAAACAACATTTTAACAACATTTTTGTTGAAAGATCTTGTTGAACTAAGACAGACATTTGGGTTATTGTCCAGTTAGAGTGGTTTCTTGTGGGATCTAGTAAAATGTAAATGGGGGTTTAACTGAGGTGTAATGCTTCATCCTAGCCTGTGATAGACAAGTATTTAAATGAAAATGAGCACTTTCTTCTTTGATTTACAACTTTGTCCTACCACCTGATTAACTTTCTGTTATACCCCTGACGGGTGAAGAAACATCTACAGAAAAGCCACACCTCATTATAAGTCGCATGGTTCAAAGGGTGAGGGAATAAGTAGCGGTTTATAATCTGGAAAATACGGGTAGCAATCGCGGTGGCGTGTCGAGGTCGCATTCCGCTCTTCAGCGCTGTTTGCAGGGTTCATCCACCTTTACAAGGTGGAATTCAAGCACATGTACGACACTTTCAAGGTCTGTTTTCAATATTGTCCAGCACCTTCAGCCTAATTAAGTTAAGCACGTAGTCGTCTGTAACTGCACCAGCCTCAATTTGTCCAATTAGACTGTTTATTTCCTCTTTTATTCTGTCGTGAAAAGACATTTCTGCTGCTTTCAAGTCCAACTACGAGCGATTGCTTCTGACTGGAGTCTAAACCCCACCCCAAATTTAGGCGAGCGTTCCTATTGGACAGTGATTAGATTTTATTCTGGCACAGCTTTGCAGAGACACACAGTGGAATACAATGACGTTCAGTCGATTGCATTTCAAGGTGGCTTCTGGCACGAATTCAGAGTTTCTTTAAATACAAGTCCACACACACTGGAGCTTTAACTTTTCATTGTGGCATGTTTTCATCACATCAGTATTTAAATCAATGGGTGGGTGCGATGGGTGCGGCGGTAAGGATGGGACACAGAATCCTCTTTGCAGCAGATGTCACTTTAATTTAAAGACGTAGATCGCGCTTCTAGCGCACGTGCAACATTTAATAAACACAGATACGGGCAGACTTAGACAACGACGAGCACAGGACACTGCACGAGCGCACATTAAATAGACAAACCACATTAGCCCCACGTGATCACGAGACGATTCACAGGTGAGACTTATTAATCACACGACATAACCTGAACCACGAATATCCACTGACACAGACAAAGCACGTAGACAACGTTGACACACGCCCAAAAGGGAGGGGCCGGGGTCCTCAACGTGACAGACGCCCCCTCCAAGGGCACTACCCGTCCCGGGGTGCCAACAGGACCGAGTGCCCCGAACCCACGACGATGGGCGGATCCGACGCGCTCAGTCCTGCGTCTGGGAGGTGACTGCCCTTGGCGAAGCGTCCGCTACGAATCGCCTAGCACACTCTCCCTGGGAAGATGGGGGGAAAGACGTTAGACCAGGGCCGGAGTGGGACACTTTTTCAGCCCGGGAGTTTCATGCCCAAATCCGGCCCAAAATAATTTTCCCCTCCCAATCGGCCCAAACTAGAGACTGACATGAGCCGGCCCATCGGGAATCCTCCTGAATCTCCCGATTAGCCACTCCGGCTCTGCGTTAGACACACCAAACGGAACATTCACAAACACACACACAGGCACGCTTACACATAGTGGCACAAGAGGGAAAAACGGGTTAGGCACACACACGGGAAGACTGACGAACACTGGCACAGACAAACACATAACAGGCGCCAGGCTTCGCTCCAGGAGGAGAGCGAGCAGGGGGGAGAGGTCCGGAGCTGCGGGTGCTGAAGAGGGCGTCCGCTTCCCTCTCACGGTCTCCGCAGACCTCTCAGAGGGGGGAGGGCTCTCCTCCTCCTCCGCGGAGTAGGAGCCCTCTGACGAAGGGTACTCCTCCTCTCCCTCCTCTGCGGTGCGAGAGGAGCCTACGGGTGGAGGGAGGTAGTCATCCTCCTCCGACTCCGACTCCTCCCCACCGTAGTCCAAGGTGGAGGCTTCACCCACAGACGGAGGGTAGTCTTCCTCCTCCTCTCCTCCCCCGTAGTCCACAGTGGAGGAGTCACCCACAGACGGAGGGTAGTCTTCCTCCTCTTCTCCACCGTAGTCCACGGTGGAGGCGTCGCATAATGACGGAGGGTAGCCTTCCACCACGTCATCTGGCTCCTCCTCCCCGCCATAGTCGACGGTGGGGGCGTCGCATATAGAGGGGGGGTAGTCCTCTACCTCCTCCTCCGAGTCCTCTGACCCGAACTTGCTCTCTGGGGTGGACTCGGTAGCACCCATGACGAACGAGCCCACCCTCAGAGGCGAGAGAGCGCGGGCTGGAGGAGCGTGTCTCTCCCTCCAGATCCTCCCTGCGCCCTGCCGGAAGATCTCTGCCACCTCGGGGTCACTGTGCTCCAGCCCTCGGGCGATGGCCAGCTGGTGAGCACACACCGGGTCCTCCTCGAGCTGCGCCCGAGTGGGCGAAACCTCACGGCGTGGAGGAGAAGAGGAAGCGCGGTGATGCCGCTTAATGGGCTTCTTGCCCTTCTTCGACTTCCCCTTGTGGTCTGGCATTTGTGTCTCTCACAGCTTGTCGTTCTGTGACGATGGGTGCGGCGGTAAGGATGGGACACAGAATCCTCTTTGCAGCAGACGTCACTTTAATTTAAAGACGTAGATCGCGCTTCTAGCGCACGTGCAACATTTAATAAACACAGATACGTGCAGACTTAGACAACGACGAGCACAGGACACTGCGCGAGCGCACATTAAATAGACAAACCACATTAGCCCCACGTGATCATGAGACGATTCACAGGTGAGACTTATTAATCACACGACATAACCCGAACCACGAATATCCACTGACGCAGACAAAGCACGTAGACAACGTTGACACACGCCCAAAAGGGAGGGGCCGGGGTCCTCAACGTGACAGGAGGGAGCCCCTTTAACCTGAAGAATTAGAATTGAGCTGTTAAATCAGAGAAATTCAGAAAATATATATTGAGATGATTTCCATAAAATCATAAAAGTGATTGTGATATAATAATGCTAAGATTAAATCCAATGTCTTTAACCAGTAATTTCTTACTAGTTTGTGGTACTTAAATTTTGCTGCCAGAGCTAGTTAGGAAATCTCTGTGTTTCCATATGGCACCAAAATCATGCACTACTCCCCAAGCATATCTGGAGTCTGTCCAGATATTCACTGTTTTCCCTTTGGCCAATTTGACCTTGGTGAGGGCTACTAGCTCAGCTGCCTGAGCTGAATAGCTGCCTCCCCCTCGGGAGTCAACTCAGACGTTGAAGTGCTGGATCCTTTGGTGGGAATCAGTTATCTGAGGGGCCCCTGGCTCTCTGTGTAGGAGAGAATAAAGGTGCGACAATATGAGCACATGCCAAGAAATGATCATTTTGGTCAAATAATTCCAGTGTGTTAGGTAGTGATATGTGGGGCGTGGCCCATGGAACACAATAGAGATTCATTTGTCCTTCACTCAATCTCACTAGGCCTGCTGCCCATGTGTCGTTCCAGATCAAGTCAGTCATGGTCATTAAGTCATGCAGCTCTGCATAGAACCTGGTCTCATACTCTGTATCTGGTCCATCAGATATGTATGTGCAATGAAATGTGTCACTTGGTTTAATGTAAAAAATCTGCTGGTAACACATAAGTCACCTCTGCCATGAAATGCTTTCTGATTCCCCCTTCGGTGCCACTGTACTGTCATTTATAGGCATAACCTGGTTGTCCTGATGCCAAATGAATCAGTTGGGGCTCTCCCCAAAACAAAAATTGCCCATTCAGGCCACTTTGGACTGCATTGCAATTTGCACATCAAATCTCAAAACAATAAATTAGCTGGGCACATAGCAGAGATTAGGAAGCTATGTTCAAAATCATTATTATCTACACTACACTGGAGAGGCACGGACACTCTCTCTAAGACAGTTAGCCCTTCACACACGGTACAGTCTCACTGGGATACATGGCTGGGATGTGTGTAGTACCTTTTTTGTACCTTTGTATGTCTTTTGATTTTTCAGTTTGTTTGCGCCCCCCTCAAAACTTTTAGCACCAGCTGTCACTGTTGAATAGACTAGTCTGTTTTATTATTTTGTTATTAGTGCAGTGATTAATTTGCTTCTTTTCTATTTTGTTATTTTTCATTTAATCATATTCCTTTAAAAATATTTTTTTATGTGAAATAATTCAAATTCTTTGTAAATTCGATTGTATTGTATACCATAACATAAAGCCGGTAAGGATCAGTTCTGTGGCTGAACATATTTTTGATCTAATTATGATAGTCATACCGGTACCTTGGTTCAGCATTGCTGAACTGACTAGGAAAAGTTACAACCTTCTTGGGCAAGTACAGGTAAGGAACCCATAATTTATAATTTTTTTTTAGTTTTTACTAGTGCAGTCAGGACATGATAAGTGAAAGTAAAACTGCTTGTTACCAGTGTTTCCTGTGTCACATACACAGAGCTGGAGCAAAATTTACAGTTGCAACAGTGACTACAGTTTGATTACAGTAACAAGAAGCTACGCAGGTTTCTCACCAAACTACAGGGTAAGTGAAAAAAAGTATCATGAGTGCATCAGTTATGTTATAATTGTTTAAAATGCATATAATACCATTATCTTTATATTAAATTATTGGATGTGGCTCCAATTGAGACATATTGGTATTTAAAAATATTATAGGCATAGTAGCAGTATTATCTGAGCTCAGTATGGTCTGTGCTAATGGACTTTAATTATGGAAATTAAGGACTTACTGCATTTGAAATAATCTATATAATATTACATCAACTATTTATACAAAAAATAAATACTTGAACAACACTTGTGTTTTTAAGTCTGAGAGGAAACTGAAAGTAACCATACCATCCTGTTTTGCTTGTGGTAGAAAGATGGCTTTCTGCATTTATTTCTACTGATGTAAATTTAAAATTAACAGTGTGCAACCTCTTTTATCAATTTGTTGTGATGAAGTCTGCCAATAACTTGGTGTGTCAGAAACAATAATTTCACAAAATGTACAAGATTGTCAAGAAAATAATCTCATAATAATCTCAATAATCTCATAATTTCATATAACCCTTTTGACAGCTCTCTCATAGAAATGGTAAGACATTGTGTAATATCTCATTAACACAATCCAAAAGTTGTAGAGCGTCGGCAGGCGTACAGTGCGGCAAGCCCCTACGGCACTCCCGGAAGAGGGAGCTACGAACCGGGGAGGAAGGTTGCCGTGAGACCCGCCGGTCGCGCTACCTCCAAGCGGGCTACAAGTCGCGCTGCACCTTGTGCGGCACCTAGCGGTGAGCAGGCGGAACAGGCGGGAGGAGAACCGCCTTCTGCCGCGTCTCCAGCCTCCGGAGCTTTCTCGCCGATACAGGCTTTGCCTAAGGCGGGAGGCCTGGCTCCGCTGATGAATGTCTGTGTACCTGTGTTTTTGTCAGTCCCAGTGTTTCTCCCTAATCCACTGTTCCCGTTTGTGTCCTTTGTGTTCAGTGTCCCTGTGTGCATGTTTGTGACTGTGCCATTGTTTAATGTAAATACTTGAACAACACTTGTGTAATCACTTCCTGCTTTCCTCCTGTACAGACGCTTTTCTGTCAGCTCTGCCTGTCCTTTCATTTATTTGAGTTATATCTACAAGTTCAAGTTATTTTTACAAGTTAAAAGGATCCATTACTCGTTACTTCACTTGGTAAGCTTTTTTACATTCATCTATAAAGGATTATTTAGCATTTTTACATTCGACAGTCCGACACTGCGAGTGAACTGTTTTTTGCGCCTCATCCTTGTGAGTGGTTTTTGTGCACTGTTTTATCAGCAGCTGATATTGTTTTCAGCTGTGAAATACCTGCCAGAACTTATTGGGTGTTATTTTTGCACTTTGGATTTTTAACTTTGATATTTGAGCCTTGTGCCCGGTGCTTTTGCGATTATGGCTCATGCTTCCACATCATCTATTTGCTCTGAGTGTATCAAACTGTCTCAGAGGGTTGCAGAACTTCAGGAAAGAATCCATACCTTACATTCTATAAGGGAGGAGGAAGAATATCTGGACTCGATTCTTGCCACACAAACCGCTGACAAAACCGTCCCTGTGACTGGCAAAGAAAGAGACGTTTCTCTCCATTGTCGCTGGGATGTACTGGGGGCAAAGCCTAAGCTCATCTTGGCCTCAACTCCTAATCCTGTTAACAACAACAATGATAAGGGCTGGACTCTTGTTCGGGGGAAGGAACGTAGCAGAAACCAGTACAGCAGCGGCGGCAAGCAGCAATCTTCAGAACAGAACATTCTTCTCGATAACAGATATGAAGCTCTTGCCTCAACTGAAGTAGCAGAAACTGAGCAGTCTCATCACAACATACTGCCTCCCTCTCCAGGACATCAAGGACATCAAACGCACCCCAATCAGCATCAGAGATCCGACTCCAGTCTGGCTGCTAAGCTTGCAAATAACTCTGGCCATTCGCGGACCAACCACCAGGCTGCCAACTGTGTTAGCCAGCAGCATGCTAACAAGCATGCTAAGAGGGTTAGCCATCGGGATGCTAACCATGTTGGCCATCGGGGTGGTAACCATGTTGGCCATCGGGGTGGTAACCATGTTGGCCATCGGGGTGGTAACCATGTTGGCCATCGGGGTGGTAACCATGCTGACCATCGGGGTGGTAACCATGTTGGCCATCGGGGTGGTAACCATGTTGGCCATCGGGATGCTAACCATGTTAGCCGCCGAGGCATTAATGGTGAAAGAAGACGAGGAACACCGCCACAGCCCAAAACGCTGCTAATTGGGGACTCAGTCATCAGAGATGTATGGAGTAACAGTATTAAGGTCTTTTGCTTTCCTCGTGTTACTGTCTGTGAAGTGATACCCATGATTCCACACATATTGCATGACCATCCAGCTACGGAAAGACTGATTGTACATGTCGGCTCTAGCGATGTTTACAAACAACAGTCTGAGATACTGAAACAGGATTTTAACCATCTGTTCGACATTCTGGAGTTTTCCCAGTGTGAAGTGTTCATTTCTGGACCGATACCAACTGCACGTCGAGGCAGTGGTCACTTTACCAGACTGCTGGCTCTAAACAGCTGGCTCACTACAGCCTGTGCACATCGGAAGGTAAACTTCATTGACAATTTCAACATTTTTTGGAGGCGTCCTGAGCTTTTTAAACCTGATCAGCTTCACCCTAACAGGGCTGGGACTCAAATGCTTGTGGATAATCTAATGTATGGAATCACTCACATGCGGAATCTGCACCAAACCGCAAGCAGTAACGTCAGTAATGTCAGTCAAAGGAGCCCACCATCTCCTGTCAGAGAATCTGTCCACAGTCTCAGAGGTAAACTCCAGGAGATTGAAGAGGTTCTGCAACACTACAGTCTGCTGTCTTGCAGGAACTCACCCACTTCTCCTGCACACTCAGTGAATTCTCAGGTCTGACACGCTGGAACCCATGCTCCTAGTCAGTGCTACATTCCAGTTATTTTAAATAGCCGGTGGCATGGCTCTCAGAATCGAAATAAAAATGTAATCAAAAGAAAACATAAGGGTACAAAACATTGTAACAAACAAAATTTGATCCCAGTGAAATGCACAAGTGATGTAAGCGATGCTGATCAAACACATCAAGTCTTCAAAGTCTCCTTACTAAACGTCCGCTCACTCACAAACAAGTCTTTTATAATAGCTAAATTAATTGAAGATTACTGTCTGGACTTTCTTTTTCTAACAGAGACTTGGCTTGATAGCAATGGAGCAATAGTGCTAAATGAAGCTTCACCTCCCGACTTTAACTATTTTAATGTCTTTAGAGTAAATAAGAGAGGTGGTGGTGTTGCATGTTTTTACCATAAAGCATTCCGATGTAAGCAGATCTCATTAGGGGAACATCCTACATTTGAATATCTGGCAGTGCAACTCAACAGTACTTATTCAGTTCTTTTTATTGTTATCTATCATCCTCCCAGACTACATGCAGATTTTCTTGAAGATTTTGAAGAAATGCTTTCAAGGATTTTAATTGATTTTGATTATGTTTTAATTGCTGGGGATTTTAATATTCACATGGATATATCCACAAATCCAATCACTTCAGAATTCATGAGGATGCTTAACTCTTTTGATCTCATACAGCATGTATCAGGCCCAACTCATAAGCATGGCCACATTTTAGATTTGGTCATTTCTAAACGTATAGAGGTTAATAATACTGAAATTACTGATGTTGCAATCTCTGACCATTTTGGTGTATTTTTCAACATGTCATTATCTACTAGAACACTCAGTGAAAAGCGCACAATAACCAAGCGTTATCTCAGTGCTGGCAGTGCCGTGGCCTTCACAGACATGATACAGTCCCTCCCTCCCCTCTCAGAAAATGGGTATGAGCTAGTTGAAACATTCACACACAGAGTTAGGAACTGTATTGATGCTGTGGCACCAAAGGTAACTAAAATAATCTCTGGTAAAATTAAGATGCCCTGGAGAAACACTCCATCTATTGTAAAATTTAGGCAAGATTGTAGGCAGGCTGAGAGACGTTGGCGAAAGTCAAAATTGCAAGTACATTTTGATATTTATAAAACAACATTGCAGAATTACAACAGTGAAGTGAAATCAGCAAGGAAAAACTATTTCTCTACCTTAATCAATTCATCCAATAATAACTCAGCTGTCTTGTTCAGAAGCATAGATCAGCTAGTAAACCCCACCTCCTGTGGCTTCCCTGAGACTGTTTCAGTTGAAAAATGTGAGGAGTTTGCTATATTTTTTAGGGACAAGATTACTAGTATAAGGCAGAACATAGCAACAAGCACTAATAGACCATCAACCCTTATATCAGTTACTCAGCCTAACTTTAATATGTCTTATTTCCAAGAAGTTGACATGGTAACACTACTTGATGTGATTTCATCACTAAAATCCTCTACTTGTGAACTGGACCCTTTACCAACAAGCTTTTTCAAGCAGGTTCTGAGCTCATTAGCAAATGAAGTTCTAACGATTGTTAATCAGTCTCTGCAATTGGGTGAATTCCCTAAAATTTTTAAAACTGCAATGGTTAAACCACTATTAAAGAACAGAAATCTTGATCCCACAATTCTTAATAATTATCGACCTATATCTAACCTTTCCTTTCTTAGCAAAATCATTGAAAAAGTAGTGTCAATTCAGTTGAATGACTATGTCAAAGTAAATCAAATAAATGACACTTTTCAATCTGGTTTCAGAGCTCTCCACAGCACTGAAACAGCCCTAGTTAAGGTAGTAAATGACTTGAGATTGAATAAGGATGCAGGCAAACTCTCAGTCCTTTTTCTGCTAGATTTAAGCGCCGCTTTTGACACCGTTGATCATGAAATACTTCTTGATCGACTACAGAGCTGGGTAGGCCTTAGTGGCTTAGTCTTAGACTGGTTTAGATCGTACCTAACTGGGCGTGATTACTATGTAGCATTAGGTACCTCTTCCTCCAGACGTCAAAAAATAACTTGTGGCGTCCCCCAAGGATCAATTCTTGGGCCGTTACTATTCAACCTATATATGCTTCCGTTACCACACATCATTAATAAACATGGTATTAGTTATCATCAATATGCAGATGACACTCAACTTTATATTTCGCTAGAACCTAAAGCCCTAAAATCAATTTGCTCACTGTTTGACTGCATAGATGATATACAGACATGGATGTCTGACAATTTTCTGCAGTTAAATAAACAGAAGACAGAGGTTCTTGTTCTTGGCAGTGATTCACAAAGGAATGATGTCCAGACTTATTTAAATCAAATGAATCTGAAAGCCAGACAATGTGTTAAGAACCTGGGCGTCACCTTTGATAATGAGCTCAGCTTCAAATCACACATCATGACTACATGCAAGACAGCTTACTTTCATCTTCGAAACATCGCTAAGGTCCGAGATATGCTCTCTCCTGCTGACAGTGAAAAACTTGTCCATGCATTTATCACATCAAGGCTAGATTATTGTAACGCTGTTCTATCTGCTCTTCCAAAGAGCTCTATTTCGCACCTACAGCGAGTTCAGAACGCGGCTGCAAGGGTTCTGACCCGCAGGAGAAAGAGAGATCATATTACACCTGCACTCCACTCACTGCACTGGTTACCTGTCAGCTTTAGAATAGATTTTAAGGTTCTAGTCATGGTTTTTAAATGTCTTCATGGTCTTGCCCCTCTTTACCTAAGTGAAATGATGGTTAGATATGTTCCAGTCAGGTCTCTCAGGTCTTCAAACAGTAATCTACTGGTGATTCCTAAAAGCCGATTAAAGATTGGCGAGGGTGCTTTTAGCCACTATGGCCCAAAGCTCTGGAATTCTCTTCCTGAAGAGCTCAGAGGCATTTCATCCTTGCATAGTTTTAAGAGCAGTCTCAAAACATTCCTGTTTAGATCCGCTTTTAGTTAAGAAACTCTGTCTTAATAGTTTTATCTTATTTACTTTACTTTTTATTATCTTACTTCACTTTTTACTTTTTATGTTATCTTAATATTTTTATCTTTAATTTCTTTTAACATTTTCTTTTTGTCTTTTTGTCTTTGTCTTATCTCCTTTTAATGTTTCTTTTATTTATACTGTAAAGCACTTTGAGTTACATGTATGTATGAAAGGTGCTATACAAATAAAGATTATTATTATATTATTATTATTATTATTAAGTCTGAGAGGAAACTGAAAGTAACCATACCATCCTGTTTTGCTTGTGGTAGAAAGATGGCTTTCTGCATTTATTTCTACTGATGTAAATTTAAAATTAACAGTGTGCAACCTCTTTTATCAATTTGTTGTGATGAAGTCTGCCAATAACTTGGTGTGTCAGAAACAATTATTTCACAAAATGTACAAGATTGTCAAGAAAATAATCTCGTAATAATCTCAATAATCTCATAATTTCATATAACCCTTTTGACAGCTCTCTCATAGAAATGGTAAGACGTTGTGTAATATCTCATTAACACAATCCAAAAGTTGTAGTTGCTGTCACGGTCACAGCTCCGGACCCTTCCCTGTGGGCGTGCCGTTATGTTGTCTGCGTGCTGTTATGTCCATATTAGTAGTTCCGTGGGTGTGGGTTGTCTGTGAGCGTGTTCGTAGTCTCACCTGTGCCTTGTCTCGAGATCACGAGGGTCTGTGTTAATCACCTATTTAATGTGCGTTCGCATAGTGTCTTGTGCTCGTCTTTGTCTAAAGTTCATGCCTGTGTAAGCCTCCGCATTTGCGGGCTTACATTGTCTGTGCTGGGCTTTGCGTGTTTTTGTAATAAACGTTCTGTGTTTCACCGCAAGACGCTCGTTGTGTCTCCTCCTTCCTCCCACATGCCAGCATCACAGTTGCAATGTAGCAGCATGTGCTAATCACAAAGGGAACATTAAACATACTTTGTGAGTCTCATATGTGTTCTACATTACATGCTACAAAATAAACTCTATTAAATAAAATATAAGCTAGCTTGGTATCTAAGCTATCTACCGTAGTAAATCCTAACCAAACTAGCATATATTTTAAGTATATATATTTTAATACTAACAAGCTTATGTAAATCACTTCTTCCACTATTACCAAACACGGTACAGTCTCACTGGGATCTATGGCTGGGATGTGTATGGTACCTTTTTTGTACCTTTGTATGTCTTTTGATTTTTCAGTTTGTTTGCGCCCCCCTCAAAAGTTTTAGCACCAGCCGCCACTGCTGAATAGACTAGTCTGTGTTATTATTTTGTTATTAGTGCTGTGATTTGCCTATTCTATTTTGTTATTTTTCATTTAATCACATTCCTTTTAAAAAAATCTTTTACATGTGAAATAATTCAAATTCTTTGCAAATTCGATTGTATTGTATACCATAAAATAAAGCCGGTAAGGATCAGTTCTGTATATAAAGTGAACATTCATTCATTCATTCATTCATTCTGTGGCTGAACATATTTTTGAACATCTAATTCTGATAGTCATACCGGTACCTTAGTTCAGTAGGAAAAGTCACAACCTACTTGGGAAATTACAGGTAAGTTTTTACTAGTGCAGTCAGGATGTGATAAGTGAAAGTAAAACTGCTTGTTACCAGTGTTTCCTGTGTCACATACACAGAGCTGGAGCAAAATTTACAGTTGCAACAGTGACAACAGTTTGATTACAGTAACAAGAAGCTACGCAGGTTTGTCACCAAACTACAGGGTAAGTGGAAAAAAAGGTCTCAAAATATTTATCAAATTCAAAATTATTCAGAGTATCATGAATGCATCAGTTATGTTATAATTGTTTAAAATGCATATAATACCATTATCTTTATAATAAATAATTGGATTATTGGATGTGGCTCTAATTGAGACATATTGGTATTGAAAGATATATTACCTTTCACCTTGTTCAATATCAGTGTGAATGGGCATAGTAGCAGTATTATCTGAGCTCAGCAGTATGGTCTGTGCTAACAGAGTTAAATTATGGAAATTAAGGACTTAATGCATTTGAAATTATATTAATATGATATAATCTATATAATATTACATCAACTATTTATCCAAAAAAAATAATACTTGAACACTTGTGTATTCTTAAGTCTGAGAAACTGAAAGTAACTATAGCATCCTGTTTTACTTGAGGTGGAAGGATGGTTTTCTGCCTTTGTTTCTACTGATGTAAATTTAAAATTAAAAGTGTGCCACCTCTTTTACCTTTTGACAGCTATCTCATAGAAATGGTAAAAGACGTTGTGTAATATCTCATTAACACAATCCAAAAGTTGTAGTTGCAATGTAGCAGCATGTGCTAGTCACAAAGAGAACATTAAACATACTAAATACAGTGAGGTGAGTGGTAAAAGGATATCTAAAAATATTTCTCACACTAACTTTGTGTGCTAATATAACAACAGATTACACTTAAATGCCTTATTAAAACACTTAAGGAAATAATCCTCCAAGTTGAAGCTTTCAGCCAAATGTCATTGTTACAAAATATACTAGGGAGACAGACTTCACATGTTAAAGGTTTCAGACTGGCTGACTGTTCACAGTCTTTAGCTCCTCCCCAAGGCAAATGTATGACATCCACCAGAGGGGGCAAATGAGCACCTACAGATGACACACAAACACAATCAAACACATGAAGAAAATATGAATCAATATGAACACATGTATTCTTTAGGGGTTTAAATGTATGGTCTACAATTATTAAATTAAAATTTCTCATGATCGGATTATTTTGGATTGCTGAACAGTTGCTAAATAATTTAAAAGACAAATAAGGTTTACATTTTGAGTAACAGAATGTGGTCAAAACAGCTGTAATAAAACATCAAGTATATGATGAAATCACAAACTTATGTCTTGCAATGCACTTGCAATAAAGCACTAACTTAATGTATATGTGATGATTGTGAGGGTGATGTAGGAAACCAAGACAACAGCAACATAATCTACAATATTTATTATTATATAGCATGACAGTTAAAAAACACAAAGATGAAATTCACTCCACTGAGACAAACTAGCAACAGACAAGGAACAAGGACACAGGTCCTCATGAAGGAATGTGCAGCACTGGACTGCATGACTTGTGAGCTTAAGTGAGGTGATTGGGACCTGGGGAATGGTTTGGTGCTCGGGGGCGTGTGCTGTGTGTGTGTGTGTGTGTGTGTGTGTGTGTGTGTAGGTGCACGCGCCCTCTGGTGGTGGCCCGGCCTCTCCACCGTGACAGACAGTATATTATATATTGATATTTTGATTTATTATATATTGTTGCACAATAAAAACAATATAGATCACAGAATATAAATATGGTGATAAAGACGTGACATATGAGATGAACAGCTAAAGGTGTTTTTTTCATTTAAGTGTGAGTATTTAACTGTTTCTTATCATGTTAATCATTTGAACTGCACCTTTTACTGCAGGTAATGGATATCAGGAAATTGTTTAAACTCAACACACCATCTCCTCCACCTCTAGGTCAGTTTCTCAATAAATCTGACATTTGAATTCTAAGAAATGTGGTCCACTTATAAACTGCACCTAGAAGATATACTTTTGAGTGTACCTGAGGCTGTACATAATGCACTTATATGAGATTGTACCTGAAGCATAGATATAACCAGGTAAAACTTTGAAATGAATTAAATAATGTGAACATACAAGCTCTATAACTATTTAATTAAGTAAACAAAACATTTACATAAACAAAAATAAAGGTAATTTTAGGCAGCCTTTTTGTCATACCTTTAGAAATTCTAAGCAGCACAAAAGTATATTCTGAGTTGAGTTTCATCTTTCATTCAACGAAGTTTGATTTTCATGCTTTTCTTGCCATGTTTACAGAATTTGATGAACCATGGAGGCCAGTGACTTGGTAGTAGTGAATACAAAATTTAAAAAAATAATAATAATTCATACAAAGAAAATATAAATAATGTCTGGGTGTACTTTCTATGAAAGGAACAAAGACCAGATGTTGGATAAACTGAAGAAATTCCAGCTCAGAACTGCCAACGTTACTCAGTTGAGGATTCTGCTCCATGGCCCAGTTGGAGCAGGGAAGTCCAGCTTCATCAACTCTATTAGTAATGCCCTACGAGGCTGTAACACAGCTGCTGCCCTGGCAAGTTCAAGGAGTGGTACAAGTTTTACTCTCAAGGTAATTACCAGACTCCTAAGCATTCGTATCCTCAGACTATTAGCAATTAATCAGACAAGACGTAATTGAGCACTTGTCACTTTCTGAATTCTGGAACAGTTTTAATCCACATGGAGCCTAAGTGGCTCTTTTCCATTTTGCACTGGTTATCTTACCATCAAACATCCATTTAATTGAACTGAATTCTTTATCATGTTTACACTGTAAGCACTTTATTACCACAAGCCAGATATTTTACTTACTAGATATTCCATATTCCTGTTGCCTTCAGGTCAAAAACATGTTTTGAGTTTGAGAACATCAAAGAATATACCCTAAATGTCTTTTTTTGGTCCATAAAGTTTTGACATTTTCCAGCTCCATCACTATTCTACTTATTAGAATTGTGCACAACCAATATTTTCTTAGAGCTTTGAACCAATGTCAATCAGCCTGGAGTCTTGTTTGGTCAGACCCACCCACAGGGAGATTCCAACTATGTCACTTGTGTGACAGGCAAGGAGAGCAAAAATAAAGAGGAAGCGATCACGCCAGTCTCAGGGAAAAGGGGGGATTTCATGTATAAAGTGCACAATGCAAAACCTGTGAACTAATTTAAATTAAGAATACAATAACCAGCAGTCAACTGGTACAAAGACAAGACATATACACACAGACAAACGACACATGACAGACCAACCCCCCAGCAGTGGCAGCACCACCCCCAGGGTGTTACGCCTCGCCGCCGATCTCGGCGGTGACGCGTTGGTTTAAACATAGTGAGGACTCAAACGCGACCCGATAAAACAAACGGCAAAAAACAGCCAAATGAAACCTCCGCGAATGCGTGAAAAAAATGAAAACAAAAACCCCAGAGGAAAACAACAGAAAGACAACACGGAGAATCTCGACGTGTGTAAAGACCAGGTAAGTAAAACAAACAAAAAACACGCGGAAAGAAATACAACGCGTCCACAAAAGAAAAATGGGAAAAAACGAAAAGTACACGGAGACAAACTCGACGTGTCAGAGGGGAAGGGAAAAAAATAAGAAACAAAAGAGGAAGCTATGGTAACAAGACCTATAGCTTCTACCTGGTACCTGTCAATCTGTTAACCAGAACACTGGAGAACAAACCAACGTAGAACAAAGAGAGAAAAGACAGAAGGAAACAAAAAACAACCTGAGAACACTCAGGGTAGAAACAGGAGAACTAGAGAAACGAGAGGAAGTCCGGAGACGAGAGAAAACTGGCTTGGGCTGTGAGTGCATAGAACAACAAACAACTTCAGCAATGAGTTGCTGAAGTCGCTTGTCTTAAATAGGCTGCTGAACAGGTGCAACCTATCGGGCTTGATTGCCCCTGGTTCCAGCTCGCGGGCTCCGCCTAGTGGCAGCAGGAGGCACGTGCCTGGGTCGAACCCTGACAGAACCCCCCCCTCTGGGCCCGAGTCCCCGCGGGCCCAGGGCCACAGCCCTGTCGCGATAAAAAGAGGTGATCAGGGAACGATCCAGGATGCGCGCCCTGGGGACCCAAGACCGCTCTTCAGGCCCATAACCCTCCCAATCCACCAGAAACTGGTCCCGCCCCCTAACCCGACGGACGTCCAAAAGACGTCGCACAGTGTAAACCGGACCCCCATCAACCATACGCGGCGCAGGAGCCGGGGCGGGAGAAGAACCACACAAGTACGGCCGGAGGTGGGACACGTGAAACACCGGGTGGACACGCATGGACGGAGGGAGAACCAGACGGTAGGTAACCGGGTTGATGCGACGGTCTATCTTAAATGGACCCAGGAAGCGAGGAGCCAGTTTCTTAGTCCCACCCCGAACCGGTAAGTTTCCAGCCGCCAACCACACACGCTGACCAGGACGGAAGGACAGCGCAGGGAGACGGTGCTTGTTGGCGCTGCGGCAATAGGCGGAGGAGGCCTTCAACAAGGCCGAGCGGGCCCTTGACCATGCCTTGCGGCAGCGCCGAAACTGAGCCCTAGCGGAAGGCACAGCCACGGCTTGTTCGTGGTCTGCAAACAGCGGAGGGGCGTATCCGAACAAGCACTCGAAGGGTGACATGCCCAGAGCCGAATGCCACAGCGTGTTGTGGGCGTACTCGGCCCACAACAAGTGGTCAGCCCAGGACGCAGGGTTAGAGGAAGCCAGGCACCTGAGGGTCTGCTCCAGGTCCTGGTTTACGCGCTCGGTCTGGCCATTGGGCTGGGGATGGAAACCCGAAGACAGGCTAGCGGAGGCGCCGAGAAGGGACAGGAACGCCTTCCAAAAGCTGCTGGCGAACTGGGGACCTCTATCGGACACCACGTCCTGAGGGAACCCGTAATTGCGGACAACGTGGATGAGTAAGAGAGACGCAGTCTCCCGGGCGGAGGGCAGTTTGGGCAGGCCGATAAACTTACTAAACTTGGAAAACCTGTCCACGACCACGAGAATAGTGGTAAGCCCTTTAGAGGAAGGAAGCCCGGTGACGAAATCAAGGGAGATATGAGACCACGGTCTGGAGGGTGTGGGTAACGGGTGCAACAACCCCCTAGGCTTGTTGCGTGGCGCCTTACTTCGGTTACACACCTCGCAGGAGGCCACGAAGTCGCGGATCTCCTGATCCATAGCTGGCCACCAAAACCTCCTTCTTATGAGCTCGGCGGTCCGCCTAGCGCCAGGGTGCGCTGTGTAACGTTCAGTATGTCCCCACAAGAGGACCTTGCGCCGGACGGTCGAGGGGACGTAAAGACAACCAGGAGGAACACTACTAGGCCCGGGTTCATTGGCGAGTTCGTCCTGCACGGTTTTTTCGATACCCCACCTGATGGGTGCCACTACAACCCCCGGGGGAAGCACGGTTTCCGGGGAACTATCAACATGAGGAGGTTCCCACTGCCGAGACAAAGCGTCGGGCTTAGTGTTTTTAGAACCCGGACGATATGACAAAGTGAAATCGAAACGGCTAAAAAACAGGGCCCACCTGGCCTGTCTAGCATTAAGACGCTTGGCCTGCTGGAGGTACGTCAGGTTTTTATGGTCAGACCAGACCAGGAAAGGGTGACGAGCTCCCTCCAGCCAGTGCCGCCACTCCTCTAAGGCCATTTTAACGGCCAGGAGTTCTTTGTCCCCTACGTCATACCGCCTTTCCGTGGGGGTGAACCGATGTGAAAAGTAGGCGCAGGGGTACAGCTTAGGCGGTTCCCCGACTCTGAGAGAGAACCGCCCCAACGCCCAAATCAGAGGCATCGGTTTCAACAATGAAAGGGAGCTCAGGGTCCGGAACCCGCAACACCGGAGCACTGGTAAAAAGACCCTTAAGCGTCTCGAACGCCTTCTGGGCTTCAGGGGTCCACATGAATTTCCCCAACTTTTTACTAGTAAGGGCAGAAAGCGGAGCAGCAAGGGAACCAAAATTTCTGATAAATCGTCTATAGAAGTTGGCAAAACCCAGAAAGCGTTGAACCAAACGAACGGACGTGGGCACGGGCCACTGAGTAACGGCTTTGATTTTTGCGGGGTCCATAGCCAGGTGACCCTTAGCGACTATGAACCCCAAGAAGGCCACCTCGGAGACGTGGAACAAGGATTTCTCCAGTTTAACGTAGAGGTGATTCTCTAATAACAACTGGAGAACGCGGCGAACATGTTGCTGATGCTCTGTGATGGTACGGCTATATATCAAGATGTCGTCGAGATAAACATAGGCGTACTCGTCCAGAGCCTCCCTAAGAACACCATTAACGAACCTCTGGAAAGCTGCGGGTGCGTTCATGAGTCCAAACGGCATGACTAAATATTCGTAATGACCAGAGGGTGTATTGAAGGCGGTTTTCCACTCATCGCCTTCTCTGACTCGCAACAGATTGTACGCGCTCCTGAGATCTAACTTAGTATAAACCGTTGCCCGTTGAAGGGCCTCGAAGGCGGAAGACATAAGAGGCAAAGGGTGACGGTCTTTGATGGTGATCTTGTTAAGTCCCCTGTAGTCTATACAAGGGCGGAGACCCCCATCCTTTTTTCCTACAAAGAAGAAACCAGCACCAGCGGGAGAGGTAGAGGGACGGATAGTACCCGCAGCGAGCGCTTCCTGAATGTAGGTTTCCATAGCCTTGCGTTCAGGTAGTGCCAAAGAAAATAAACGCCCCCTAGGGGGAGTAGTGCCAGGTAAGAGATTGATGGCTATGTCGCAGGCCCTATGCGGGGGTAGGGAACCCGCCTTGCGCTTGCTAAACTCTTCTTTTAAGTCGTGGTACACAGCAGGGACTTTTTCTAAACCTGCTATTTCCTCTGGTTTCTCCCCGGGTTTACTGCAGCGTGGCACCAAGCACGACTGTTCGCATACTTTACTCCATCGGTTGATAGAAAGGTTGAGCCAGTCAATATCAGGGTTGTGGCGTTGAAGCCAGGGAAACCCCAAAATCAGCTGCAGTTTAGGAGCAGCGATGACATAAGGGGTGAGTGTTTCGTGATGGTTCCCTATGGTAACCGTTAGAGGAACAGTCTGGTGGGTTACATCACCTGAAATGAGCATCTTGCCGTCTACGGCGGACACTGAGAGAGGTTTCTCTAAGGGAACCAGAGGTATGGAGAGGGAAGCTACGAGGTTGGAGTCGATGAAATTACCAGTGGCCCCCGAGTCTACGAGAGCCACAACCCGGTGTTCGTCAGAACCCCTCCATGAGACTACTACGTGGGGCATCAGACCGCAGTTGGGGACATAAGCACCATGACCCGTCGGTGCAACCCCATTAACTTGCCGAGTCTGCCCTTTTCCCTGAAGTTCGGGGCATTCGGCGATCCTATGACCAGCCCGGCCGCAATAGAGACACTTGCCCTCTCGTAAGCGAGTTTGTCTTTCCTGAAGAGAGAGACGAGTGTGCCCTAACTGCACGGGCTGTTCTGAAGTTTCGCCGTTCCCCTGAGCAGTCTTGAGTACAGGAGACACTGGTTTAATACTGGACGGAGCGAACAAACGGCGGTGTTTGCGCTCCCGTAACCGATTGTCCAACCTAACTGTGAGTTCTATAGCGCCATCTAGATCGCTGGGTGGCTCTCTGAGGGACAGTTCGTCCTTTATCTCTTCGCTTAGACCTTCTGTGTATATGGCCCCCAGTGCTTCTGAACCCCAGTCGCTCTCTGCCGCCAGAGTGCGGAACTCTAATGAGTATTCTGCCACAGTTGATCTGCCCTGTCGTAAACGCAACAGTTTCGACGCGACAATACCTCCAGAAGCCGGATGAAAAAACGTCTGCCGCATAGCCCTAGAAAACCGTTCGAAAGAGGAACAGAGTTCGGGTTGATTCTCCCACACGGGTGTAGCCCACCGTAGTGCTCTCCCTGAAAGCAACGCCATCACATAAGCCACTTTTGCACGCTCGGTGGGAAAACGGGATGGCTGCTGCTCGAAAATCAGAGAGCACTGTAATAAAAACCCCCTACACTCGTTGGGATCACCACTATATCGTGCCGGAGCGGGCAATGCGGGTTCTATACGGGAATCGGCAAGCAACCCCACAGCTCCGGAGAAAACCGGAGGACTGGCAGCTGTCACGGGCGGATCTGGCTTTTGAACCGCGAGAGAGATAGCCTGGAGCTGGGTAAGTACTTCCCGAAGAGATTGCTCGTGCCTGCCGATAGCCTGCCCTTGCATAGCGAGGGCATTCCGCACCACGTCGGCTGACGGGTCAGCTGAGTCCATAACTGGCTGAAGTTGTTCTGTTACGCCTCGCCGCCGATCTCGGCGGTGACGCGTTGGTTTAAACGTAGTGAGGACTCAAACGCGACCCGATAAAACAAACGGCAAAAAACAGCCAAATGAAACCTCCGCGAATGCGTGAAAAAAATGAAAACAAAAACCCCAGAGGAAAACAACAGAAAGACAACACGGAGAATCTCGACGTGTGTAAAGACCAGGTAAGTAAAACAAACAAAAAACACGCGGAAAGAAATACAACGCGTCCACAAAAGAAAAATGGGAAAAAACGAAAAGTACACGGAGACAAACTCGACGTGTCAGAGGGGAAGGGAAAAAAATAAGAAACAAAAGAGGAAGCTATGGTAACAAGACCTATAGCTTCTACCTGGTACCTGTCAATCTGTTAACCAGAACACTGGAGAACAAACCAACGTAGAACAAAGAGAGAAAAGACAGAAGGAAACAAAAAACAACCTGAGAACACTCAGGGTAGAAACAGGAGAACTAGAGAAACGAGAGGAAGTCCGGAGACGAGAGAAAACTGGCTTGGGCTGTGAGTGCATAGAACAACAAACAACTTCAGCAATGAGTTGCTGAAGTCGCTTGTCTTAAATAGGCTGCTGAACAGGTGCAACCTATCGGGCTTGATTGCCCCTGGTTCCAGCTCGCGGGCTCCGCCTAGTGGCAGCAGGAGGCACGTGCCTGGGTCGAACCCTGACACAGGGGCTATCCCCCTCTTGGACACACCTCTCTTGGGGCAGATTTCACACACACACACACGCACACACACTAATGTAAAACAGTCCTGGCCCCTTCCAGCCAGGGCTTATGCATATGCACAAAACCCCAAGAGCCCCCCGAAAACATAATTAGGGTAAGCCCCTCGGTGGGGATTTACATTAAATAGTGCAAGAACACACTAGGATAAAACTAACACACTTAAGATATAAGACCAATGAATGGTCACATATGTGACATATGTGCTCTTAACACATAACACAAAATGTGACGACCTACGTCTAGTCATTCTCGAACTCGCTCACATTAACATACAAGACACGACAAGGGAGCCAGGTGAAAGTACAGAGACTTGCTCAAGTCAACGTCCACAACAGACAACATGAAACATAACGAGCTGCGTTCTCTGGTCCTCAAGTCCACTCACAAACATCACAACTAACACAAGTTGCACATAGACAAACACTTATCACGAGACGTGCCTACAAACGAAGGAGATAGTAAAGGAGACTGGCAGCTTTTGAAAGTTGGCTGGTTATTCTGTGATGGGCAAGGAGTGCAAAAATAAAAAGGAAGTGATCACGCCAAGTCTCCGGGAAAAGGGGTGATTTAATGGATAAAGTGAACAAAATAAAACCTGTGAAATAACCCAAATTAAGGATACAATAAACAGCAGTCAACTGGTACAAAGATAAGACATATATAGATGATAAACAACCCTAATAGGCCCCACCCACCTGAGGGACGGACACAATGCAACAACAACAGGACAACATGAAATACCGCAGACGGAGGTGGCCAACAGGGGGCCTCCACACCGTGACAACTGGGAAGTTCACAGAACTTAGTTTGAGGGAATAAGCAACAAGAATAAACAACATTTTCAATGTCAGGTTCTGTTATTGTAAATATAAGTTGAGCCGTATACTTGCATTTTGCAGTAAATGCAAAGCCCCAATGCAAAACAAAAAAAAAAAACACCAAAATGTCCAGGCTGATTGACTACATTTGTACTAAGTATTATATAGTATATAGTATATAATACTAGGTGATGGGCCAGACAATGAGTGATCCAAAAACCCCTATTGAATTCATGAATAACAGGACCCAGATACCCTTGCCCAGATCAGAGTTGTCGAGATCTCACCCTGGTGCCTGGCCTGGGGGTGGGTCTCCTTGGCAAGCACCTTGGATTCGGGTTTCTACCCATTGGGCCTGGCCGGGCACAGCCCGAAGGAGATACATGGATTTACTCTCCCGTGGGCCCACCACCTGTGGGAGAGTTAGTAGTAGGGTTTCGTTGCATTGTGGATTGGGCAGTGGCCAAAGGTGGGGGCATTGGCACACCAATCATCGGTTACTGAAGCTGGCTCTTGGAACATGGAACATAACCTCTCTGGTTGTGAAGGAGCCTGAGCTGGTGTGAGAGATACCAACTAGATATAGTTGGACTCACATGACACATGGTTTGGGTTCTGGAACCAAACCTCTCTCGAGAGAGAGGCTGGACTTTATTCTTTCTGGAGTTACCTAGGGTGAAATGTGGAGGGCTGGAGTGGGACACTGGAGTTGACAGGAGCTGAGCTGTCAACCGATCACCACCTAGTGGTGAGTTGGATCAGATGGCGGGCGAAGATGCTGGTCAAACCTGGCAGACCAAAATATATTGTGAGGGTTTGCTGTGAATGTCTGGCAGAGGAACCTGTCAGAAGGGTCTTTAACATCCCAAGGGAGGCCGGAGACTTCGATTAGGCCTTGTTCCGTGCCTCCATTGTCAATGTGGCTGACCAGAGCTGTGGCTGCATGGTTGTCTGTGCCTGTCGTGGCGGCAATCCCTGAACCTCATGTAAGGGAGGCCGTCATGCTGAAGAAAGAGTCCTATCAGGCCTGGTTGACTCGTGAGACTCCGGAGGCAGCAGATGGGTACAGGAGGGCCAAGCAGATCATAGTTTTGACCATCGCGGAGGCAAAAACTGGGGTGTGGGAAGACTTTCGATTGGCTCCGAGAAGATTCTGGCAGACCGTCAGGAGGGTAAAACGGTTCCTGACCAACACTTTATACAGTGGGGCTGGGGATCTGCTGACCTTGACTGGGGATGTCATTAGGCGATGGAAGGAATACTTCGAGGATCTTCTCAATCCCACCATCACGTCTTCCCTAGAGGAAGCAGAGCTGGGGTACTCAGACGGGGGTTTGCCCATCACTCGTGCTGAGGTGACCAGGGTAGTTAGGGAACTCCTTGGTGGCATGGCTCTGGGGGTGGATGAGATCCACCCTGAGTTCCATAAGGCTTTGGATGGGGTACTGGAGAAGAGAGTCCGGCCGATAGTTGAATCGCAAGAGAAACAATGTGGTTCCGCCCTGGTCATGGAACACTGGACCAGCTTTTTACCCTTGCAAGGGTCCTAGATGGTGCATGGGAGTTTGCTCAACCAGTCCATATGTGTTTTGTGGATTTGGAGAAGGTATTCGACCGTGTCCCTCAGGAATTCCTCTGGGGGGTGCTCCGGTTGCATAGGATATGGGGCCTGCTGCTACTAGCTATCCAGTCCCTGTACAAACGGAGTAGGAGCTTGTTTCGCATTGGCTGGCAGTAAGTCAGACTGGATCCTGGTGGGAGTTGGACACTGCCAGGGTTGCCCTTTGTCACCGATTCTGTTCATAACCTTTAGGGACAGAATTTCTCGGCATAGCCAAGTGGCGGAGGAGGTTTTGTTTGGTGGCCTCAGGATTTTGTGTCTCCTTTTTGCGAATGATGTGGTCCTGTTGGCATCATCGGGCCAGGACCTACAGCTCTCGCTGGGTCAGGTTGCAGCCGAGTGCGAAGCAGCCGGGATGAGAATCAGCACCTCTAAAACTGAGACCATGGTACTCAGTCGGACAAAGGTGGAGTGCCCTTTCTGGGATGGGAGTGAGTCCTTGCCTCAAGTGGAGGAGTTCAAGTATCTTGGGTTCTTGTTCACAAGTGAGGGAAGGACAGAACAAGAGATTGACAGGTTAATTGGTGCTGCGGCTGCAATTTTGCAGTATTGCGGATGCTGTACCGGACCGTTGTGGTGAAGAGAGAGCTGAGCCAAAATGCAAAGCTCTCGATTTACTGGTCAATCTACGTTTCATCTCTTACCTATGATCACAAGCTCTGGGTAGTGAGCGAAATAATGAGATCGCGAATACAAGCGGCCGAAATGAGTTTTCTCTGCAGGGTGTCCGGGCTCTCCCTCAGAGATAAGGTATGGAGCATGGTCATCCGGGTGAGGCTCGGAGTAGAGATGCTGCTGCTCCACATAGAGAGGAGCCAGTTGAGGTGGTTCGGGCATCTGGTCCAGATGTCACCTGGGTGCCTCCCTATGGAGGTGCTCCAGGCTTGTCCATCTGCGAGGAGACCCCAGGGAAGACCCAGGACAAGCTGGAGAGATTATACCTCTCGCCTGTCCTGGGAACGCCTCGGTATCCTACCAGAGGAGCTAGAAGAGGTGGCTGGGGAGAGGGAAACCGGGACCCCTTTGCTTAGGCTACTGCCCCCGTGACCCGAACCTGGATAAAGCAGATGACAATGGATGGATAGATGGATGGATGGATGTATTATATATAGGGTTGCAGCGGTAACCGGTTTCACGGTATACCACGGTATTAAAATGCACGGTTATCATACCGTGTGCATTTGCTTATTACCGGTAAAAGGCAAGCCAGAGGAGAAACTCACCCGCGCATGCGAAACTCCACTCCGGTTCAGCTACTCAGCACACAGCGGTGAGAATGGCAGAAAGTGCATCAGACTTAACAAATATTTTAACAAAAAAAAGGTTAAACTAAACTAACTATCAGCGGCGAAAATGACATAATCGCGGTGGTTCCACCCGTGCGCGAGGTCATGCACCTCTTGAATTTTGTAACTTTGCGCGCACCGCGCTTCAGCGCAAAATCATGTTTGCCGGGTTCATAGCCTACACCTTTACAAGGTGGAATTCAAGCACTTGTCACTTCACTTTCAAGGTCCATTTCAATATTTCCCAGCACGTTAAACTTAATTAAGTTAAATATTTATACATATACTCGAAATTATTTGAAATAATTCGCTTTTTTATCACATTATTTAATGGTTGTTTATTTTCAGAACACCCTATCTTAACGTCTTCACGTTCTCTCATGTTTCGACCTGGAATTACAAGAAGCTTGTATTTGTTAACGTAATACAGGAGAACTGTTCAGTCAGATAGCTATTTGTTGTGAAACGAAGTACTTACAGTTTCAAGCATTTTCAAGTACTTTAGCCTAAATTCCAGCACTTTTCAAACCTGAAACACAAAGCAACATTAAAATTCATCAGGTAAATGTTCCTTCCCCTGTTTTTGAGGAGTGTTTCTTTATACTACCACATATCATTTCGGACAACACTGCAAAGAATGTGATGCGCCAAGTATAAACGACTCCGCCGTTTGTGCAGGTTCGCGCAAGGTGTGCGGAGTCGCGAGCTACGGTCACTCGAAAGTATAAACCTAGCTTTTTAAGGTCCTTGCTTTCACTGGATGTGAAAGACGCCATTAATTTACATGCATTCATTTTCAATGGGCGGGACCCTGGACCGACCGGGCCGTCAACAAGACGATAACAACGCCCTTGCGCCCTAACCGGCCTTAGGCCGCTTAAGCCCCACCGCTGTGTGCGGACCGGGAGCACATGGCCCAACACACGTCACAGGTGTGGATGTGTGCAGGCCGCCACACTGGGGTTCCACCAACTACCTCCCGAACCTACCTCCTCGCTCGGAGCTGACCCCTGCCCTTTTCGCTAGGGGTCACCCCAGACTCCTGGGGAGTGAACCCCTCCCCGGGGCCCCTCATCTCAAGGTGGACTCCTCCACCCAACCCAGGAGCGCCAGAGACCAGGGCCCTGGCAATCCGCAACAGGGACACGCTGGTCACCCCGAGCTCGAAGGAGAGGGTCTCCTCCTGGAGACCCCACTAGGTCCGGGAGTACCGCAGTCCACCACCAGGAGCGACCTGCAACACATCACACACACACACGCACACAGACGACACACAACACATAACGCGCACTGCTCTAACCACTGACCCCCCGTTACCCAGGGGGGAGGGGACCCCTTCTTGGCATGAGGAGACACCCTGTCCATACACCCCAGGCATCCTCAGCCTACAAAGGGGTACAGGGGCTCCTCCTTGCTCAGGGGTCCCTCCCAACCGGTCAGGTCTCCTAATGGAGCAGTGCCTTCTGAGCCACATGCCGTGGCTCAGGAACCCCATAGCTCCCCCCCAAAAACATATTTAGGGAGGGCCCCTCCGGGGAACAACAAAACAAAAAACACAGACACAACATACAACATACACGCACCCAGGATGTGGCACGGGACCTCTAATGGGCCCCTCCCCACACACAGTGAAGAGGGGTGCAAGAGAGGAATTACATAAAACAAAGCACGCTACACTCTAGAACAAAACGAACACGCAAAGACAGAACACAAACAAACGGACAGGACCCACCGATGCGCGCGCTCAGCGGAGCGCGACGCGCCCACTCCAGCTCTCTCTCTCACCGTTTTCACCACGGGATCCGTAGATCTTTGGAGAGAGAGAGCTATGCGCGAGCGGCTTGCGCGCCACGCCCACAGCGACGCGTCCCTCTGGCTCGCAGTCGCTCACCCCCGTCACCGTGGGATATCGGGTGAGCGAGGCGAAAGGAGCAGAGAGAAACGCGTCTCACGCGTTCTAGCGCGCAGCACGCATCGGTGGACCCGTCTACATACACACACAAACACCACCAGCGAAACACACACCACGGCACACTCACACACTCGCTCACGTCCACGTCGTTGTTAAAACACAACACAACGTACATACACACACACATACAGACGATAACGAACAACGGACGTGCGCAATGTGAGGCACCGGTAGTTTCGCTGGGCGAGAGCGGAGTCTACTGGTCCCCAGCTCTAGTCACCGCCGTGTGCCTTACAGGTTTTAACACAAACAACATTTAAACACGGCGGGACGAGTGGGGACAGACTCAACACACTCTCAGACAATACACGACAAACACACAGCACGTAGACAAACACTTACCACGAGACATGACCACGAACGAAGGAGAAAGTAAGGGAGACTGGCGGCTTCCGAAAGGTGGCTGGTTATTCTGTGACGGGCAGGGTGAGCAACTTAAAAAGGAAGCGATCACGCCAAGTCTCAGGGAAATAGTATGGTTTAATAGAAAGTGTGCAAACCAAAAACCCGTGCATTGTTACGAATGAAGGAAATAATAACCAGCAGTCAACTGGTACAAAGACAAGACATATATAGACGAACAAACGACCCTCAGGTGAGACGGATCACGGGTCCCGCCCACCTGAAGGACGAACATCACGTGACCAAAAACAGGACCGCTGCCGCTGTAACCGGGGGCGACCGGTAGGGGGCCCCCCCACAACGTGACAATCTGGTTATATTCCGACTTGGCAGAAAAACTGACGTTTACAACAGTTGTTGATCAGACACTGACCCAGGCTCAGTTTATCAGATATTAAATAATTGTACTGAAATCCATGATTTACGTTTCTCTAATTTTGCAGTATTTATATAAACAGGTGTACAGCTCATTTTTTTAAAGGAGACATTTTGTATACAATAGTTCCAGGTTTCTACAAGAAATAGTTCATTGAACAAATAAAAACTTTTGTAATTGTAATTTCTTTAAGGGTCAGTGTATCTTTTAATAATATATGTAACAAACTGTGATACCGTGATACCGCGGTTATCATACCGTGAAAATTTCATACCGTTGCAACCCTAATTTATATATAAAGTATTATATAGATTATATTATGAATTCAGAGCCTTTCATAATGATACATGTTTCTGTGTGCTGTCCAGTACAAAACACACAGGATTAAGAAAGGTCTATCTGGATCCTATCCATTTGTCTTCAATGATATCATGGGCCTGGAGGTAGAGAATGGAATCGACAATGATGATATAAACAGTATACTGCAGGGTCACATTAAGGAGGACTACACTGTAAGTATATTGTTACGACTGGATGGAAAACAGTACTGGTACTTTGTGGAACTGTGCGGAATGAGCATTTCTGCTACATAGCTTACTTCTGCAATGCAAAAATAGACCGTTAAAATGACCATGAGTGTTGAACTTCGTCATGCATTTCACCTGTTCCTTGGCTTTTTAATCTGATGTGCTACACTTGTATCTCATTTGTATTTGTGCGTTTAGGTGTACGGCTTGTCTCGCGTTGTTTTGTCTGGCTCTACATATCGGTGTTTGATGTTCATTTGTTTGTTAAATTAATTAATGTAAGACTAATGTAAAACTATGCTCTCATTTTGCATCCTACTTTGTCCTCACGTTACAATTTCATTGAAAACCTGGTTGCTATGAATCAAATCTACAAGCTAATTTGGTCACATATTGTACATATTTGTAATGTGAATGAATGATTGAAGGAAGTTATATAGAATCTTTACAATTAACACACTAAGCTGCATTAGATTTTTTCTTTTTTTACCCATCCTTCACTTTCAGTTCAATCCTGTTAGCTCAATCGAAAAAAAAAAGGATAACAAATATTATAACGACAACCCCAGCTTGAATGACAAAGTTCACTGTCTGGTGAGTGTTCTCCCAGCTGACAGCATCTCCCTCATCCCTGAAGAAGTCATCCAGAAGCTGAAAACTGTTCGTGAGAAAGCACGGGACTTGGGTAATTCATATCTAAATATACTGTAGCTAACTGCTGAATGATCATTTTTACTGTTACTACATTGAGTAGTTAAGATGTGCAAGTAATCATACTAAACATGCAAGTTTTTGTATTGAGTCTTCATTAATTATGCATAAGCTGTAACTTGTTGCTGACTGATTGTTTTTACAATGACTACTATGACTTGTATTACTTTCACCTGGCAACGGGAAACATTCTCATGTTAACAATGAGAATGGAGCTCTGTGTAAGACACACTAAAGCTTTGCATGCCATACTGTGTGACAGATATCCCACAAGTTGTTGTCATGTCAATGGTGGATAGTGCGTGTCCCATAGTTCAAAAGTACCTGACCAAGGTTTACCACAGCAAGAAAATCAAAGAGAAGGTGAGTAGAACAGAAATACTCCTCCCACAGTATGTCAGCTTCCAACATCCATTTCTGGTGATATTACTCGTAGCTCACAGTAGCTCATAATATCCACTAACAGGTGAACATGAACATCACTGAACCTTCTTGAGCTGCGGCATCATTTGAGCTGTAGCAGCTGTACTCACTCTGACATCCATCAATACTCCACCTGACCCCTCCTGAACCATGACATGAAATAAGTTTGATAGTGAAACCAAAGTGAAATGAACAAATTTCTGTTGTTTTTCTTAGATGCAAGAGTGCAGTAACAGAGTGGGGGTCCCAATGAACTGTATCTTCCCTGTGCAGAACTACCATGAGCAGATTACCAACAACACGGACATGGATGTTTTGCTTCTGATGGCTTTAACAAATATCATTAACTTTGCCAATGACTATGTGGAAGACCAGGTTTACACTGAATAACTTTCTATTATCCATGCGCATTTTGCTTATTTAGTTATGAAAGAAAGCATATCTATGCAAAATAGCTTCAGTACATTGCAGTACATTGTGCAGTACATTGTTAGAATTTGCTTTGTATCCTTTCATACTTTATGTTGGACTTTTACGTTAAGGAAACATGAAACATGCAAAACATGCAAAACAAGAAAACGAAACTTTAGACTGAAAACTGTAAGCCTGCAGAGACATTAAGTTGTTCTAGAAACCTTTTCCAGAAACGTTCTCTAAATTTGCTCTGTGGAGTGCCATACAATGAGTTTTGCTGTGGTCTTCTCTCTCAGTTATGGCACTCTGGAGACCCAATGAATAACCAAGATGAATCCAATGAATAATACTCATGTAGACATGTTTTGTTTTTTTTATTATTTTTTCCTAGGGTTTAGGTTAGGGTTAGCATAGCTTCACTGCTGTTGTCATTGCGTTCATACTATACATCTCTTTAACTGACTTATACTGACAAGTTCAATAAAACCTTCAAGTAATTACTCATGTATTCATTTGTACAAATATAAAGCTTCTGTGGTAGTACTCAGGTTGCTACATTTTGTCAATTGTGATTTTCACCCAATCAAAATTTGTCCTCTGCATTTACCCATCTGTCCTGTCAGAACACACACACACACACACACACACACTAGTGATTACTAGGGGGCTGTGGTGCATACATGCCCAGAGCGGTGGGCAGCCCTAGCCCAGAGTCCAGGGCGCAGTTAGGGTTAGGTGCCTTGCTCAAGGGCACCTCAGTCATGGCCTCAGCCCTGGGAGTCGAACCCACGACCACCAGACCATAACTGCCCCTAAATAGAATAAAATAAAAAACAGCATTTAAAATAAGAAACAATATAATTTAAGTAAACCAAGATGACATAACATATATAACAGATGCAACAATATATTGAATATCCATATTGGGTATACAATACATAATACACACAGTTTTTAAGATTTATATATTCATATATATTCTACTAAATCTAAATCACCAGGAATCTGCTCTTGTCCAAAACTACATTTCAAGGCAAGATCAAGCCTTACTTTGGCTAGGGATTGGTTTGTTTTCTTGATCACTTTGACGTATAAAACAGCTTCAGTCAAATAGCAGTTCACATTTTTCAAAACTTCTCAGACGTGCAACTCTTACCCTTCACAAATTCCTGGGTGTGACATGGGTGTATCACACTGGCAACATCCAAAAATCTTACTTAACTCACGCAATAATGAGTCAATAGTTAATTACTCACAATACTGTACATCATAGAGAATAGCTTCAGTTTTAACATGTACTGTCTATACAGGCTCCACCCACTTTATTAGAAACCTTGAACTTGGCCCCGCCCATCTTTGCCACGCCCACTCCTTTTGATTGCCACATAGATAATCAACAGCTGATGCACTGCTGATCAGACTGTATTTAAGGTGTTGGACATTATTCAGCCCGACAGGGACACTAACATGGTATTGACATGGTACTTGGTGAAAAATATCCCAGCAACAGTGATTCTGTATTCATAAATCAACCACTGCTGATTCATTGGGGGAGAGTGAGTAGACGTTTTACACAGGCATCAACAACAAGATGTGTCTGATTAATATTGTTTGTAATGAAGTGGGGGGGTGACAGTACATCCAATATACAATATGGCACGAGTAATGGTAATTCAGAGTATTACACGTTGTGGACACATGTCTAGCAAACAAACTTTCTGCAAATAGCTCGTGTCCCCCTAACAGTGCTACACAATATGAACATTCACAAATTGACGCTGTTTTCTGTCCTCACTATAATCAAGCAAATGTGCAAATGCCTGAACCTTTAAATCAGGAGATGTTAAATATTTCCCAATAGGTCCTTCATAGAAACATGGATCAGTGCTCCTTCACATCCAACAGAACTTACAGTATGCAATTAGTAGATTTTTCAATTAAAAAGATAAACAGTTGCTCAGTGATTTATATTCCAGTCAAGGTCGAGGGTGGGATGTATTTCAGGAGAAGGCACAAATGTGTGTGTGTGTGTGTGTGTGTGTGTGTGTGTGTGTGTGTGTGTGTGTGTGTGTGCATAGCATGTCTGCAAAGTATAGAGAATACATTTGTGTGCGTGTGTGTGCGTGTGTGTGTGTGTGATATGTTTGGAATGAAACCAGACTTTGTTTCGCAGTAAATACATCATAGTGTTTAGCTACAATAAATACTGTGTGTGTGTGTGTGTGTGTGTGTGTGTGTGTGTGTGTGTGTGTGTGTGTGTGTGTGTGTGTGTGTCATTTGCGGACATATATCCCTATGTGCCTATTACACTGAGGACAGGTGTGATGAGCATCTTGTAAACTTCTAATACAAAATGGAATGAGGCAGATTCCACAGATTAACCTGAAACAGAGAAGAAGAAGCCACCGTCATCAATGAACACCGTCACGACTGCAGCGAGCAGACGGCACCTCCGCCAGCTCCGCTCGGTTATTCATCACATCTGTCCTGCGCGTCTCCTACCCCAGAAGAGTGAGCAGACAGCACATGCCCCACGCCGCGGCGCCCGGTTTGTAGTCCACTGTGGTGGTAATAAGCTGGTGGCAGTGGGTGCAAATGGTGACGGTGGGTCCGTCCCCCAGTGGAACCCGGGAGGCCTGCAGCGGGGAGAGCGCCACGCGGGGTCGTTCGGCCCGTACCGTGTGCTGCACTGAACCTGGAGGAACTAGAACGAGAGAGAGGGAAGAAGAGATGTAGGGAGATGGAGAGAAAGAAGGAGAGATGGGGGGGGGGGGGGGGGGCAGAGACCGAACGGAGTCTGGATAGAGGTGGTAAGATTGTACCACTGACTGGAGAACAGTGGGATGGTTTAAGGTAATACTGGACGGCGGCTGACCTTGCTGGTGTGTCCTGACCTCAGTGGGGAGGTGGAGCAGAGGGTAGGGTGTGGCGGTAGTGACGTTTGGAGTCGGAACCACTGCACCCACTGCACAGGAAAACGCCCAATGTTACATTAGCATCTACAGTTCACAGTTTAACCGTTGAACCCACCAACGTTGCCACTAGTGGGTGCTAATGAGCCATGTTTAAGTGTGAAGCGGCAATGGAAGGTGTGGATCTTGCCTGCTTCACTGTAGGTGGGGGGTGGTGTTGAAGGATGTGCAGTCTGGCCCACATATGAGGGGCACTGACAGGCTTCACTGTATGAGGGGGGCTGGATTGTGTATACAGTGTCTTCACGAACATCCATTTACTTCTTCAAAGTAGGTAAGAGAAGAAAAAAGACAAAATGAACAGATTTATCTTGAACGGTATCAGTCTGTAGC
Organism: Brachyhypopomus gauderio; assembly: GCF_052324685.1. Classification (NCBI taxonomy): domain Eukaryota; kingdom Metazoa; phylum Chordata; class Actinopteri; order Gymnotiformes; family Hypopomidae; genus Brachyhypopomus; species Brachyhypopomus gauderio. The sequence continues at coordinate 6,314,801 of NC_135230.1, read as the reverse complement.
AAAAGGTTGGAACCAAAAAATTAGCAGCAACCTAATAGAGAAATAATAATAGAAAATAAATAATAATAAATATAATAATAGAAAATAAAAATTTTAGCTAATGGTGAAACATTACATATCTGGTAACAGTAACAGAAATGTCAGTCCCCACGATACTGCTGGTCACAGTGAGTTAATGGTCGATTGCCGTGAATAGGATGAGACAGTGAGGACTATGTAAGTGTTAATACAAGTAGTCATCTCGTATCTGTAAAGTAGCACTGCATCAACTAATCAAGATAATGCCAGTTGAGATTTACCACAGGCACCGATTAGCTGAATGAGACAGGTATGTTAGATTAAGACTGCTTCAAGCCTACCAGTCCACATGTTAGAGTTGAGATTCTGACTGTTTCAAAACACATTTCAATTCTGTGCACTTACTAACATACCAGCGTTCTCTCAAGCACATTCTTGTAAGAGCACAAGAAAAACATATACCATTAATTATACAAGAGCATTTTTATACTCGACTTGGTGACTGTTGTTGACTCGCTAACCATGTGTTTTTGAAAGCTGCCCACAGTCATAACTAACTAATTCAAGCTTAAACAAGCCTACTGATATTGGAAGCAGAAATACTGAAATTAGATGTTTTGGTCCATATTAAGAAAAACGGCTTTTATGGCTTTTTATTGCTTGGCATACAGCAAAATAAATAAATAGAACATTTATTTGGCTCTGACCAGTGTTTTTCCAGACGAACACCTAAATTGTTAATCGATTCACAACCAACACACTGTCATTACCAAATCCCATGGTTCACTTACTATGTAAGCTACATTTATTTAGCCATTTAAGCTTATCCCTTTACACACAGACCGTATCGTAGTAACATTGCTGTTAGACCACGGTACTTTTCGCGCTTCTTTATTCTTCCTACTTCTCAAATATCATCACTCCATTATGTTCTTTCTCAGTTTTCTCTTTACAGTACTATTGTCTTTTGATAATACCACGGTTTCTTTAACCAAGCAGGTATAACCTGAATGATGCAGAATTAAAGTTCGATTACCTGGGAGTTGTCAGTCCGTGTGTAGAACGCACAACTTCCTCTTTATGACATCACTTTGCTCACTTACCATACCAGTTTTCTTCTCTCTGAACATTCCATTGCTACGAATGGGTGTGTACTTTGGTATGTCTCTCTCTCTCTCTCTCTCTCTCTGTGTGTGTGTGTGTGTGTGTGTGTGTGTGTGTGTGTGTGTGAGTAGAATTCTTACTGATTCACTGTGACAAGTTATCTATCTAGCCAAACAGTGCTTAAAATGGCTGCTGATTACAGAGCACATGAGTTAGTTTTATGAGTAACAAACATTTTAGTCAAAGTGTTTTTAAAATAAATCACTAATATATATTTATAGCATCATGCAGTGCTGAAATCTTGGACTTGGACTGTCACTTTTTCATCATGGTCAGGCTGTCTTTAACCAGAGGTTTGACCAGGGCTTTTCTTCAACACCACAGCTCACATGACGGACCCCAGATCAAGTGTCAACATCCTGTCGTCCAGCATAACTGACTGTGTCCTACTGTCAATCAGCTTCTTTGATGAGTAACTTCGAAAAAAAAAAAAAACGCTCGGTCTACATTTACTACATTTAGCAGACGCTCTTATCCAGAGCGACTTACAAAGTGCTTTCCATCCGATCACAGAATTCATCCTAGGAAATAGTACAGATAGGCCAGAATTCAAGACACCATTGAGTCAGACTACTACTAAACTACAGGAGTCAATATCATTACCTAGTGTTTTGCAAGTTAGACATTTGCCAAGAAGCACAAATAACCATAGACAGACATACAATTTAAAGAACAATGGCAAGTGGTATCAGCTGAGTTAGTGCTCTGGTAAGAACTCAACAAACAGGTGGGTCTACACAGTCTCCTGAACAGTCTACAGTATTCACTTCAAGAACACCATTCCCAACTCCTTACCTATTTAACAACACCACAAGGAGTTCTAAATATATGTGTTAAAGATGACCAAACCCAGTAATATGAAAGCCCTGGTTGGTTAATATAGGCCTATACATTGTTGTTACTATGTAAGGGCTGATGAAGGACTTTTTGTTTAACAAGAGTTTGAATACAATTTAGAAACTTTTTTTATGGAGGGTGACATGACTTTAACTTTTATTTAAGAATATGAGACTACATACAAAGTACTACATACAGATGGATGGCCCACAACAGGATTATGTTGATTTACATGATTGTAAATTTGCATCTGTCAATATCTTGCTTTTCATGCTTTACTTGATTCTGCAAGAAATGTATCTCTTAAGTATTGCTTATGTATCTCTTATGCATCTCTTGTTATTTAAAAAATTTGATTGTGCTGAACACTCAGTGCTGAGTGAAATGATTCACACTGTAAGGATTATGTATTAAAACAGTTCACACTGAGGTGATCCAGTGATATAATCCAGCATTTCGTTTGCTCATTTCTGAGTTTATTTTCAAAGCTCATCTTTGCTGCTGGACTCATTCATGGCCTTCTCTGTCTTTTCTGATGACACACTTGAGGCCTGAGCAGACACAGAAACACAGAACAGAAAAGACACAGAGAATTACAGAGAAACGCGGGTGTGCTGGGAAAAGTCAGACTTGGATTACAACAAAACTGAGAACACAGGAAGACAAAGACTGAATGCAATCGGCCTTTAGAACGGCAGCAATGCCCCAGACACAGCAAATAAAGCAATGTGCATCTGAACATGTCTCACTCACTGCTGAAGGGAGATGTGTGTATGAACTGTGTTTAAATGTAGCACATAATACCTTCATATTTAGCAATGCGCATATAATACGCACTAAGGTCCAGTAAAACCTGTTGTTGTTTATGCATGTTGTTCATAAATGTACTTTTTAATTCATATTTGGACGAAAAGTAAAAAGATGCACTGGCCACCTCTTTATTGCTGCCTTGCTCTTCCTCCTCCTCCTCCTCCTCATCTTCATCTTCCTCATCCTCATCTTCCTCTTCCTCTGGCAACACTCCACCACTATCCAGAAACTTGGAGAAAGTTTCCAAGTCCCGCTTGCCATTGTAATCAACGACCTGATTTCAGAATGTTTCAAAATATACAGTTATGAAATTGTCTTTTTTACATAATTACATCTCAGTTTACTATATTTGACACATTTTCATTATAATGTACATCATGCAATGTCTTCACAAAGGGCACATTTGGGAACGAACAAAGAGGAGATGCTGTGTAAGATTTCCCATGCTGGTATATGTACTGATCCATGCAGAGCGCTTGAATCAGTCAATCAAAGCTGTACTATCGGGTAGCATTTGAAGTATCGGGACGGCGTCCATTTTAAACAGGGCTGCATGGGTGTGCCCATTATGGCACCATAAATGTTAAAGACATTGCTTGTCGTCTCTATATGCTCTCACCTTCCTTTCGGTCCCTGCTGGGAAGAACTTGAGTGTGGGAAAGCCCTGCACAGACACGGCCTCAACCTCATTGGAGGTGGCGTCCATGTTTGCTATGACGATGTTCTCGTGGTCTTTGTAGTTTTTCGCCAGCTTTTCCCACACCGGGGCAAGGTCCTTACAGTGGCCACACCAAGGAGCATCTGATAAATACACACACACAGTCGTTGAGTTATTCACCGTAGTTTTCAATTAAATATCAAGGGATTTAATATGCTTACAGAATTCCACAAAGACATTCTTGGACTCATCAAAAGCAACTTCTTCAAAGTTCTTCCCCACAAGGACTTTTACAGGATTCTTGTCCCAGTCTTCTGGAATCTCCTGGCTCATCAAATGGGGCTACATAAAGACAAGAGAGGATCATGTTAATGCGCCAAACCAAAACGCGGCCTTGAA